>NW_021832885.1:5000-15000 GCF_006345805.1 Octopus sinensis
TTGACACGATTGCATCTCCCATTACTCCATAAGTTACACACACACACACACACACACACACAAACATACACACACATTCAATGCATCTCAGCTTCAATACGCAGATACCATCACTAGTCTGTGCCGTGCACACCTGGTATTCTGGAAGTCAGTCAGCATATGGTCGTTTCGTTACTACGGTGAATATCAAGAAAAGCCTAAGATGCTCCCAAGACCAGCATCCCTGATTTCAATAGCATCATTTCTGAAACATATCTTGAATAAGTTGATCTTTTTCCCTATCTTGGAAATCAGCATTTCTACAAATGTACTTTCGAGAAGAATGTAGAACACAGAATTAGATCAGCCCACTCGGTAATTGGAAAACTGGCAAGATCCCCCACGTGATAATAGTTGTTTGTCAAGCTGTCGTTATTTCAACATTATTATACGGTTGTGAAGCAGGGTCACTTTAATGTTGAGACATCAAAAAACTGAAATATTCCCATCAATAAAAGTTCCTTGCCTTCTAAAGCATCAAATGAGATGACTACATAACCGACAATTTCTTCTAGAAAAGGCCAACAGTCGAAGCAGCGAATCAATCATGATCAAACTCCAGCTACGATGATTAAGACATGGTATTTGAATAAGAGATATCTTCATCAAATTCTCTGAATGCAATGATTCTAGGATACCCATTCCGCCGTGACAAAGACCACCTAAAGCCAACCATCAAAATGGACGGAATTTAAACGAAAACGCAGAAAACTGAAGCGCAGAACCGCTTCAATTGGCATCATTTTGTTACCATTTGAACAGACATTTTTAAGTCAAAAGAAACGTTCAAGAAAATGTAAAGAGCGCAAGAGGTAACAACAGACATGCCTTCTACTTCTTCCTCGCCATCTTTATTCCCACCTGCTTCACCAAGTATTGGCTTTCTCCGTCATTAACCTCACCAACAAGGATGAGCAACTAAGTCATGAGCAATGGAAACTTTCGAACACGAGAAACAACCACCTTGACAATGCATGTGTGTATGTATGTATATATATATATATATATATATATATATATATATATATATATATATATATATAATATATATATATAATATATATATATATCTATATATATCGTACAACACAGTATTTCTTAATAAATTTAGACTAATGTAATGGAAGGCAGGAATTCAGTATGCATAGAGCTTTTAGTCTCACTGTGAATTGTATTAAAACCGAAGGTTTATTTCTCAGTAGGTATAAAAATGAAATCAAGCTGACTAGTCTCTACTTTTCTTAGACTTCGGCAGAGAAAACATAATCGCCTTCTGCTCATGAATGTGTGTGTGTGTGTGTGTGTGTGTGTGTGTGTGTGTGTGTGCGTGCGTGCGTGCGTGCGCGCAAATGTGTCTATGTATATATGTTTGTATGTATAGATTGTTTGAGGTAGTGTAAAGATTGTATATGCTAAGAAAAATGAGGTAGTCAGGATTTGGATAAAAAGTATTTATCTAAATAGATCTTACCCAAAGCCTGATTACAACCTTAAACCATTCACATCGATTCAAGTTTTTCTGCCTTCAGAGTGATAAAACCAGTTTGTTTATTTTCAAAAGGAAGCTTGAGTTGAATGTTTATTATACATTACATACTACAATTAAAATTATCCTCTGTGTGGTAATGATGTCTACCTTTTTTTATATGTTTCAATCATTGGAGTGCGACTACGCTGGAGCACAGGCTTCAAGGGTTTAGTCGAAGTAATTGATCCTAGTATATATATTTTTTAGTTTGGTACATTTTCTATTGGTCTCTTTTCCTGAAATGCTACGGGGGCGTAAACAAACTAACACCGGCTGTCGAGCAGTTGGTGGAGACAAAAATATAAAGACGACACACTAACATCAAATCCACTCACAGGGCATTAAGTCCGCCTGGGGCTATAGTAGAAGTTTCTTTTCCAAGGTGCGCACAGTGCGCTAAACCCAAAACCAGTGGTTGATAAGCAAGATTCTTAACCACACAGCCAAGCCTACAGCAATATATCTGTATATATGCAAGTATGTATGTATGTATGTATGTATGTATGTATGTATGTATATATATATATATATATATATATATATATATATATATATATATAATATATATATATATATATATATATATATATACATATATATACAGGGCGCGATGGGCAAATTGTTGCCCTTTATACTTTTTATTTCGAGCGTGCGCATTCTTTGTTTTAGATTTTGTCGATTACACAGTATAGTAGGGTCAGTTGGGCACCGTCTGTGAGAAAAACCGTACCATGACGCAATTCACTCTGCTAGAAATTTGGAAATGACATGCTGTACTGCTTGGCATTCGCACCGTGGGCGCCACTACGAACGTTTCAGTGTTTGGATGCTAATTTGCAGGAGATTCCGAAGTCATCTGGAGGCCGTGGTTGAAGACAATGGCGATTTTATGGAGTAAATTTACTCTTTAGCATTTCAAGAAATTTTTATCTATTAGCATGAGATGTCAGTGTTAGTTTTATTTCTGCGTAAAAACCCACACGTTCTGTTTTTAACAGGGCTTTTGGCTTTTATTATAACATCATCTCTTAGCAGACCGAATGCTATTCTTCTTGTTCAGTCCCTATCACATGATATTATATATATATATATATATATATATATATATAATATATATATATATATACATACATTTAGTACCGGCAATTGCTAGAAATAAGAGTCAAAAGGACTTGAAAAGCCTCACCATAGAAAGGTGGTTTGGCTCGCTCCCTCGCTTTTCGTCAATTCATGAGGTTAGTGCTTTGTGTGGCTTTTTAATTGCTAACGGGCCACATATATTTTAATATATTCAATATATCATAATATTCATTGTGTATATATATTATATATATATGTACTTGATGGAGAGAGCAGGACTTATGGTAATGTCTGTGAGTGACTGTTCACTGGTCGCATACTCAAGACTTTTGCACATTCCATCTGTAATTTTTGAACATTACGATTATTACATAAATCTGAAGTCCCTGAAACAGCTGACGGGTGAAGAAATTATATATTCTCTTCATAGAATTCTTTATTTTTTATGCTCTATGTAAATATATTCGTATATATGTACATTTATATATGTAGATATATGTGTCTGCGCACACAGTGGAAGTACAGCTGTTCGTTTTTTTGAAACGTGTATCAGTATTGAATCTGTGCTCGAAATTCAATTCAGTAGTGACCCAGGCCGTCTACTTACCGACTTAGGAGTATGTATAGACCGTAGTGTGAGAACAATTTGAATACAGCACTGGGAAAATTGATAATTATTATGCCCATTAGCAGTGCTCAAGTTCAATACTTACTTTCGGGTAGATTTGGGGGATTTTCTTTATTTCCTTCTCTAAAGTCGACAAATCTCAAATACATTTCATGAAGATAGTTCAAGTTGTACATCTTTTCCGACCACATTCTGAGTTAAAGGGTTTTAGCAGTTCGAGGCATTTTGATCAGGCATAAAAATATATTATGAAATCGCGCTTAACTATCATATATATGTGTCGGTGCGGTTATTGGCCGTGGTGCTAGGTGATTAAACCCTGTTAGTTTGAAAGAAAAAAAATGTAGAAAATGAAAATAATGACTAATTCTTTGAAAACACGTAATGTAAGTTAATAACATTCGGCCGAGATGTCTACTATAGATAATACTATAATGATATCTACCGATAAATATCATATCATAGTTATAAGGATATCTAAATGATATCTACAAAACATAAAATGAAATGAAATATAAAAACCAATTCTACTGTATCTGATAAAACAGAAGGTAATTTAAAAACAAGAAGCAAAGGAACAACAAAATTAGATGAAAACGAAATAATCTTAAACCAATGAAGATATGTTTGTCGCCGTAACTTGATGATGATGATGGTGGTGGTGGTGGTCGTCGTCGTCGTCATCGTCGTCGTCATCGTCGTCATCGTCGTCGTCGTCGTCGTCATCATCATCAATATTGACGTCACCGTTATTATAGCTGTCGTCGTTGTCCTTTCTGTTATTGACATATAACAAAGTGAAATATATATATATATATATAGTTGTAGTTGTGAAACATTACTTATTGTTTAAGGGCAACAAGTAACAACTACCTCGTTACTCCTATTTATAGAAATGATAGGGAGTAAGAGGTGATGGTGCTGATTCCGATGACACTGTGGTACGATTGTTATGGTATCGCAATGTTGCTCTTTGCCGTAATGGGAATCGTGGTACTGATGTAGCTTTATTGCGGTAAATCTGGTGATATTCTCACGGTGATTGTTGTAGTGCTCTGATGTGGTGTCGAAGTTAGTTGAGGTGGTGGTGCAGTGTCAGTGCGGTGGTGCTGTGAATACATTGTGGTACCGGTGTGACTGTTGTAACAGACGTTGTAGTTAGTGTCGTCATGACATCATAATGATGCGGCTGTACTAAGGTACTGGTGGTAGTCGAGGTAGTGACTGAAGTGGTGTTGAGTCAATACTGTAGTAGTGGTATTGTAACTATATTGCGTTATTGTATCTATATTCTTTTTGATAACAAATATGTCGCTATCAATGGATGGCAATAATGAGATTGATGTTGTATAATGTACGAAGATATTAGAACCTATAATGTCAGACTTTCTTTTTTTATATTCTTTTGCTTGTTTCAGTCATTTGACTGCGGCCATGCTGAAGCACCGCCTTTAGTCGAGCAAACCGACCCCAGGACTTATTCTTTGTAAGCCCAGTACTTATTCTATCGGTCTCTTTTGCCGAACCGCTAAGTGACGAGGACGTAAACACACCCGCATCGGTTGTCAAGCAATGCTAGGGGAACAAACACACACACATACACACATATATATGCATATATACGACAGGCTTCTTTCAGTTTCCGTCTACCAAATCCACTCACAAGGCTTTGGTCGGCCCGGGGCTATAGCAGAAGACACTTGCCCAAGATGCCACGTAGTGGGACTGAACCCGGAACCATGTGGTTGGTTAGCAAGCTACTTACTACACAGCCACTCCTGCGCCTATGTGTTTTAGATTTTTATTTTCTACAACGTAAATTGTAAATTATCAAGAGATTCTAATAGAAATTGTGAAGCTAAATCGTTTTCTCTGTGGTTGATGCTCTTGTTGCTACTAAGATTGTCTTTGTTGCTGTAACCGGGACCCAACTAAAACTGGGTCTAGTTTAGCCAAGTTTCACAATAGAACTATATGTACATTATGTTTGTATTTGCTTATGAATACACAAACGCATACACACATACGCGCATGAACAACCACTCATACATGCACACGTGTGACACACACACACACACACACACACACACACACACACACACACATACAAGTACGCACACACACGTGTGTGTATGAACGCGCGCGTGTAAGCTAATGGTCGTCTGATTTGAATGAAATGAATCTAACCTAAATTGAACAATGTCACAAGAAAATATACAGTGTCATATATCTGGAGCGAATAATAGGTATCCGGTGAGAGATGGTGAGAGACAGATATGCATGTATGTATGTATGTATGTATGTATGTATGCATGTTTATATACTTATACACACATAACCATATATAACAAGTATATTTATTACAGCATTCTTACAGATGCATACGCGCTCACACGAATTCTCTAGGGGCTTTTGTGTGTGTGTGTGTGTGTGTGTGTGTACGTGTTCAATAGATACACATATAAACATACATATATATATACATATATATATATGTATAATATACGCACACACACATACATATATATACATTCATATATATATACATATATATATTATATATATATATATATGTATATATATATATATATATATATATATTATATATATATATATATATATAATATATATATATATATATTATATATATATATATATATATACATATACGCGCGCGCACACTAACTGAGTATCCCGTCGTTGTTTGGCAATTTTCAGAACAGAATATTTTTATTTCAATTTTATTTATTCTCTGTCTTCTCCGACGGATAGGCCTCTTGATCAGGACAGATTTCTGCATTATTTGGGGCAGTTTATAACGTATCGATAAACTAAGCTTTTGTTTCTCCATTTTATACATAAATGTAAATATTTCTCTTAGATCGCTGCTGATGTTGTGTGAAGGTCTTTCGACTCTGCCGCCCGAATGTAATTCCTTATACACATACATACGCGCACACCCACACACAGATACATACTCACACACACACGTGAGCGCCCATACACACATACACACACAAACAAACAAACATACACATAAACTCAGCGTGAGTGATATACATATACTGAGAAAAACAGAGAGTGTGTGGAAAAGAGGAATCTTTACTGTTGCAGTCACAGATTTTGAAATTTGAAAATAAATTTCAAATTTGGTATAGTGATGTACTTTTTCACGCTGAATCTGATTTTGTGACTTATTTATTCCATAAAATATTTTTAATAAATGTTACAGAGGTGTAAAGTTTGATCATTTTTACCAGTCAGAAAAAAGGATTTGGAAGCTAGCATGTATATATGTATAATGTAATTTTGGATTCTCTGTACTTAGTAAAAAGATAAGATGGTCATATCTAGAATGCTTTTGATTACAAGTCTTTTGCTCAATACTTCTGAGTGTGTGCGCACATATACGAGTACAAAGACACTCACATGCACAGGCGCACGAACAGGCACAAACACACATTATGTGTATATATATCCCGCGACTCGTCAACAAAGACATCTCTGTGTGTTCATTTGAGCGACAAGAAGAAGCAGTAAAATCTCCTTGAAATCCCATACCTATCGTCTTAGAAAAGGGCACGTGTGATTATGTTGTCATGCGTAAAAAGCAATAATAATAACAATTGAGGATAATTAGTGGTCAAGAAAGATATTCCTTTCTTCATCAACCCTCTAGCGGCTTATGGGGTTGTCTTGGCATTGTCATAACATACGGGGTACGCCAAGAGCATTGTAAGCCTCATCAGGTTTGGATTTAGTCAATTTCATCCAGAGATGGGTATAAAGGCCGAATTAAAGCTAATTTTTACTCTAGGCGCATTCAAATAACGGTGTTCTTTAAAATTCAGTTTTCTTCCAGGCCATCCACCAAGCAAGGACCCACAACTATATTACTACATTTTGTCGGGGAATAGTAATTGATAAGGTGACGACAGTCTCTTAGGAATTTATCCGGAATTATAATTACTTAATATATGTTAGTATCATAAAACGGATAATATAACACAGGCCTGGAACTAAGAGTTTAGGAGATCCTGTTCTGAAAATTGAAAATGTGAGACTTGGAACAACAGTTTAAGTGTTTTGAGTTTTCAATAAAATGATACTTTATTGTGTGTTTAGTATTCAGTATTTTCTCTTCTCCTTTTATTATGTGTGCTTGCTTAAAATAAATTATGTTAAATGGGAAATGTAAGATCTACATCCTCTCGTTTATTAGCGTTTACTTAAAAATGTAACCGTTTCTGTTACAACTTTTTTAGCAACAAAATTATATGTGTATTCATAGGTTGGCTAGTAATTGCTTCGTGTAATACATTTCTTGAACGCTTCTCTGAATTATTCCTTGTCTAAACCAAAAAAGATTAACCTTTATGGCTCCTTAAATCATACCTTATCGTCTTAAATATGCACTGGATAATATAAAAAAGCCAAGGAAGTCGTGGCTTAAATGCTTTATATCATGGGCTTGTTGCATCAGAGTTAACTTCAGGCTAAACAAGAATTTTTTGTAGTGATGAAGAACCCTACGCCGAAACCTTAGCTTTTCTTCTAAGCGCACGAGGACATATTCTAGTTTGTGAAATTTACTGAACTAGTATTATCAACGAAGACTACCACCACTAATTAGTCACATATTAGAAATAACTTCCAGTTTTAGTCACTGGGTACATATTCTGAATGCTGAACAAGAAATGGTTAAAAGATTTCTCTTCTCGGCTGTTTTCAGCTGAGCCAATCAGCAACAGAATTCAAACTACGATACGGGAATGATGATGATGAAACAGCGAGAGTCAAAAGGTCATCTCGTAAGCAAGCGAATTTTCTTTTCACCACAGATATTTGTTCCAAAAGTTATTGTAAATTCCTCTTTATTTAATATAAATTTACCTTACACGCATCGGTTATGTCGTACGCTGCTTGCATGTGTTCTCAAGATTTTAAAACTCAGGCAGCATTGCGTGTCAAATATATTACTTTAGTATACTTCTGTTGGAAATAATCAAAGTGATGACACATAAAGTGATTGAAACACTTCAAAGGAAAATAATATGAAAATATCTAATAAGCAACTCACGGATTAGTAAAAAGATCTAAAAGACAAAGCAAACAAACATCTATTTGTGTCTATGAATAGGAAAGAAAAATTAGAAATCCTTCTTTGCGATTTATAATTTCTGGGAATTGTATTCTTTAGAATTTGTATTAATAGAAATTCGAAATAAAACGGAAAAGACCATAGAATACAGAAAAGGAAACTAAAAGTGGCCGCAGTCAAATGACTGAAACAAATAAAAGAATATATATATAGTTGAAAAATGATTAGAGAACTATACAAATCAAATTTTTATATATAAAAGATGAATGTGGAACTAGCACAGAAGAAAATCTAAGACATTTCAATTTTAGAGGGATTTTTCATAAAAATGATTTTAAAAATTATATAAAGAAAATATAACTGGCTTCGATGAATCTCATCTTATCAAATATCAGTAAAAATTAATAAAAGTTTGAAATAAAAGCAGTTTATCTTCAGTCTGAGACTCAAGAACATGTCTTGACTCCCAGACATGTTCTTGACTCTCAGACTGAAGATAAACTGTTTTTATTTCAAATTTTTATAAATTTTTACTGATATTTGATAAGATGAGATTCATCGGAACCGGAAATTTTTCTTTATACAATTTTTTAAATCATTTTTATCAAATTCCCTCTAAAATTGAAATGTCTTAAACTTACTTCTGTGCTATTTCCACCTCCATCATTTATATATCTATATATATATATATATATATATATAATATATATATATATGCATATTACACATTGTATTTAAGAAATCGTAAGAAAAAATATATTTAAAACAATGATGACATCCAGCTGTTTCTAAAATGAGCTACTTCCCTTCAGAGACCATATGCCATAGAGGCACTGGAGTTCAGTTAGATATGATAAGTATTCTCAACGTAGTGACATCAGTAGCAGTAGATTTTTGAATAGTAAATTATACCAAAATTTTGCAATCCTAAACGGTAATGCATTTTGAATTACATTCGGATATATGCATACATATTTATATACATACGCACACACGCACACACACACATACACACATACAACACAAGCACATGCATATACATACACACATATACATATATATTTATGTATTATTGTATGTATGTACAGTAAATCCACTTCTGTCATATATTACTAGGCAATACAAACCTACAAAATTTCGTACTAATGACAAACATTGGAAGGCAACTAAATCTTTTTTTCCTTTTCTTACTCTTTTTTCCAAACAGGGTTCAATTATTTTCCGACAAGAAAAGGTTGATTGATATTTGCAACGGCAGGAATTTAAACGAGCAATGAAATAAATTTATATTATGGATGTTAACAAGACTATATTTTGCACAGTAAGTCAATATTTATAGATTTATATTTTTCTGTCTCAATTCGTCCGTCTATCTGAATGGCTGTCTCGTGGATGTGCGCGTACTTGCGTGCATGCGTGTGTGTACGAATGAACATGTAATGAGAATTTTTATTTGTCCTTAGATCTGAACACAGGTAATTTACTCTCATATATTTCGGGTGATCCAGTTTCTTTCACGGCCTTATGCTAGAGTAAAAAAAGGGGCAACGTTATATTAAAATCTAATATACAGAGAAACTTCTCTGCTAGGTTTCACACTCTCACGAATCTGCTAATCAGATCA
>NW_021832885.1:17500-29901 GCF_006345805.1 Octopus sinensis
ATATATATATATATAACATACGAATACTTATACGACCGTATACATACATATATATATGCAAGTATGAAATCGACCAGTTTAAAATGCCCGCCTCAAACTCCTCGTGCAATATGGTCAAAATACCACCGCAGTGAATATAATGACGAAATAAATATATAAATTT
Source organism: Octopus sinensis (assembly GCF_006345805.1). NCBI lineage: Eukaryota > Metazoa > Mollusca > Cephalopoda > Octopoda > Octopodidae > Octopus > Octopus sinensis. Next base: position 17,664 of record NW_021832885.1, read on the forward strand.
ATATAAATAAGGATAAGATCCTTATTTAAAATACCGATCTTATCAGGTGGCCAGCATGGGAATAAAACCTCGAAGGTAATAATTATTATTAAAATTATAATTAAGGGCGTATATTATATATATATATATATATTATAATATATATTATATATAGATAAAAATATATATAAAATATATATATGCATGTATATATGTTTGTATGTATGCATGTATGTATGCATATAGATGTATATATGTATGTATGTATATATATATACATATATATGTGTGTGTATGTGTGTGTGTTGGTGATTATGATGATAATGATGATGATGATGATAGTGGTGGTGGTGGTGGTTATAGTCTCTTGTAGTCCGAGAAAGATGGGTTTGCGATTTCTTGCTGAACAACCTGGACAAATGACTTATTTATAGTAATGAAATGCCTGTGCTATACATTAACTCTCATTCCCTCTATCAAATCAACGTTGCCTGAACAGGCGTACCACACGCAAAGTGCCAAAGTGATTCGCTCAAGAACTGAATGCACCACCTGGTCCAAGAATTGAAGCCAGGATGTCTTGAGCGCAACACACACCCTAACCATTTAGCCATGATCTTTCATATATATATATAGAATATATATGCATATATATGCATATGCACATATATATATTTATTTAATTTTTTTTATAAAGCCAAATCAATGCGAGTTATAAGAAATGTAGAGACAATACAAATCAATGGCTTCAACATTTTGTAATTCAATATTTCGGTGTTAGGACACTTTCTTTAAAAAGTTTTCGCTGATATGGTGTTGAGATTTGACTTCTTTGTTGTGTAGTCTATAAGAAGCGGTCATGTCGATATATTGAAATATAAGGTAGAAGTACAAACCATTAAGGCAGAATCGTTAGCACGCCGGGCGAAATGCTTAGGGGTATTTCGTCTGCCACTACGTTCTGAGTTCAAATTCCGCCGAGGTCGACTTTGCCTTTCATCATTTCGGGGTCGATTAAATAAGTACCAGTTGCGCACTGGAGTCGATGTAATCGACTTAATCCCTTTGTCTGTCCTTGTTTGTCCCCTCTGTGTTTAGCCCCTTGTGGGTAGTAAAGAAATGAGTAGAAGTACAAACCATTGACTTGTATTATTTCATCTAATCTGCATTCTTTTGGATTTATAAAACAACATTTCAACTATTGTCTATATCAAACGATGCTTCGTGCACCCTCTCTGTACATACATACATACATACATATACTATATTATATTTTTCTATGCATGTATATGTATGCATGTATACATATATATGTGTGTGTGTATGTATGTATGTATGTACATAGTGTCCCTTAGCAGACAGTTAACACAAGTGAGATAATTAGTTCCTTATATTTGGCGGGATTTGAAATTAAAGAATAAGTGATTAGATGCATAGAATATACACATTTATTTATGCTTACTTATTAGAAGTTTTTACATGTTCTAGTCATTGATGAACCTGTTTAGCACCATTTCATTCTTTTTAGAAATCATCAGCATGGCATAACCTGCGGTGTATAAAACATTTCCTGAAGGGAGACATTTCCTGTAGAAAGAAAATGATTTGTCTCGAAGAAATTTATGGAATACCTGTTTTTTCATTTTGTTTTATATTTTTCATTGAGCGTTAGTAGTTTAGCAATCGAGGATATATATTATACTTTCGAATTTTAATTCAATATGAGAGACAATACAACGATATGATCCCAGACGATCTGATTAACCCTTCCCACCAAAGCTTTGATTGAAATATATTCCATGTTATCATCAATCGGCTACAGACCAGAATCACATCCCACTGCATTCCATATTAAATCGGTTCCTCTACCTTTTTATTTTAACAGAATTTAAAATTTCGGTAATGATTACTCTCATCATCATATATCTATTTTGATTGCATCAATTATATTAGCACCCACTTTACTATTAAAGTGGATACTAGCATGCTTGATGTAGCAGATACCCGGGTGATTTTTGCAGGAAAAACAAATTCCATGTAAAAGCAATATAATTTTTGTTAAGCAAGAAAAAGGTCAGTTGTTAAAGATATACAGTATGCATACATATAAACATTTGAATGGGAATATATTTGAATGGAAATAAATAAGAATATAATAATATCGTAGTGCGGTACGTATTCACCACAATACTGATTGTTGTTTGATAGGTTGTGGTGCAACATGAACAACTAAAAGGAAGTAAAGGAACTATCCTCTGTCCCGTAAATCGCCATCAGTCTTAGTTGAGAGGATGAGGAATATATCCAGTTATTTGAGACTTACGGCGAACTAAATTTTTGTGCCGCTTAGTGTAGGAACTGAGCTCAGTTTAAAGTCCTGTAAATTCTTTTATAATCGCAGTTTGTAAAGACTAACGGTTATCCTTCTATAAGTGCCAGCAACTATACGTTTTTTGAAAGCAACTGAAGTGAAAGAGGTGTAATATTTACATTCTCTTCTTTCCCCACTCGCTCTTATTTTACCAACATCAGATCCTCTTTAGACGAACATTCTCTATGGAACTCTAACAACTCAACCACACAATTTTATACAATATTTACTGGTATCAGACTGTCTTTTTAGACATCCTCTGCTCTTGGATAATTATGATTATACAGTCTGGTTTTACCATTCACCATTCATAGTTGAGGGTTTTATTGCTACCAGTGCCTCTGTCGTTATCTACTGCATCCACAGAGTTGAATTTTTTCTAGATATTTCTTACTGCACACTTATCCTCACCATCAATTGCTTTTATGAACAGTATCAGTTTTTCTCTGATAATATACCTTGAAGTTAGCCATCACACTTTGAAAGATTACCGAGAACGCTGTTTTTAGGGATATATTCCAGTCTCACATCAAACATATTCAAATTTAATGGATGTCTAAACGCATTGTCTAAAAGGAACAATGCTTCGTTAGAAATATGCTTGGAACTATATCTTTATAAATCAGCCTTGGAAAAGTTTCATAGTCCTCGAACCATTTTTATTTAAACACCACTGCTCAGGGAGATTAAACTTAGCACAGACCTTCAAAGTCCTTAGATTCTGAAAGTGATATACAAGTAAAGGTTTTAATTTAATATCACCAACCGCATATCTATCATAAGAAGCGTTAGCCGAATTTTGGAAGCTTCAAAGGCTGGAGTTTATTGTTCTTCACTAGAAATAAAAGTCCTAACAGGTGATTCTAGAAAAGCCCTGTTTCAGCAACATTTTACATTTGTTGTTGTGTAGCCACCTTCATCAATAATTTTATTCAGCTTCTCAGAATAATTACTTGCCACTTCTGTATCTGTACCGACAAAACATTTATCGCTATTGCCACATATTTTTGTATCATACACGTTGCAATATGGCAAAGTTTTTCTAGCGTATCAAACTTTTAGAGAAGACCGAAGTTTAACGTCCAACGTAAAGGGATTAAGTTGGACGTTAAGCTTTTTTACATTATACTTTCATTTCTATTTGATGGCTCTTTCCAGGCATCTTAAATAAGGATAATATATGTTAGTAGTTAAATCCAATAGTAGCGGTGGTAGACAAGAAAATAGAAGAATAGGAAAAATAATAAAATTCAAGGGAAATTAGTGATGTACTGTGTCGGGAAAAGTAGCAAGCTTATTCGGGCGCAAAATATAAATGAAAATATGAAAGATAGGCAGACGTCAATGGGAAAATGTAGTGGTTGATAAAAATTTATAGCAAGATCCGTGTCAGCTATATTGGCACGCACGCACGCACACACACACACACACACACACAACACACACACATACACACACACACACACACACACACACACACACACATACGTGCACAGAGAAAAGAGGTGCCGAAGAGGAAGCGGATAAATGGCGGCAATTATGTTGAGATCAATGAAAAATATGGTCAGTTGAATTTAGTGTACACATGAACAGAAGAGGGAACACATGGTTGATGGAAAGATTGGAAAAGTAAATATGGAAATTTAATTTTTTTAAACTGTTAAAACTGTTATATATATATATATATAGGCGTAGGAGTGAATGTGTGGTAAGTAGCTTGCTTACGAACCACATGGTTCCGGGTTCAGTCCCACTGCGTGGCACCTTGGGTAAGTGTCTTCTACTATAGCCTCGGGCCGATCAAGGCCTTGTGAGTAACTTAGTTCGGCAAAAGAGACCGATAGAATAAGTACTAGGCTTACAAAGAATATTTTCTTGGGGTCGAGTTGCTCGACTAAAGGCGGTGCTCCGGCATGGTCACAGTCACATGACTGAAACAAGTAAGGGAGTATATATATATATTCTTTTACTTGTTTCAATCATTTTACTGCGGCCATGCTGGACCACCGCCTTTAGTCGAGCAAATCGACCTCAGGACTTATTCTTTGTAAGACTCATACTTATTCTATCGGTCTCTTTTGCCGAACCGCTAGTTACGAGGACGTAAACGCATCAGCATCTGTTGTCAAGCGATGTTGAGGGTGACAAAGACACAAACATATACACACACATACTTATATATATACATATAATATATATATATATATATACTATATATATATATATATATATATATATATATATATATATATATATATATATATATACATACACATATACATACATACATACATGTATATGTGTGTGAGTGTGTGTGTATGTCGTATAGCCTGCTGGAGACGATATTTCCTGGGGCTAAATAACTAACAATCGTCCTAATCAGGACAGCCACATTATGTTGCCAAATAATCTTTACTCTAGAGTACTTTTACTGAATGCCTCTCGTTCAGAGATTTAGAAATAATGATTTTATGTATGTATATATATATATATATATATATATATATACACACACACACGCACATCGTATATGTTCTATTCACAAATAGTTAGACAGATAGATAGATAAAGTTCATTGATTGATTGATTGATTGATTGATTGATTGATTGATTAACCAAGCAAGATTCATATGTCAAAGAGCACTAAGTTTATGAACTATAACATTAATGTTACGAGTGTCAACATGACACAAACCAATTAAACATATACATTTATACATAACATAATTGTTTCTTTATTTGAATCATGTAGGTGCAGTATCAACCTTAGCGGTTTTAATGGTAGAAGCCTCGAATCTGAGTCCAGCCATCTATTCCCCCAACAATTTCGAATGAGCGTAATTGAAATCATATTTATGAATAGAAATATACATATATATATATATATATATATATATATTTTGTAAAGAATTGATAGTTAAAGTCAAAATAAAATAAGCTTCAGAAAAAGTGATCAACCATACCGAATCACAAAATCATTTTTCTAGGAGTTGCTTTACCAAAGCCTGAGCCGTCATTCTACTTTTCTGTCGGGAAAGTATTGCAACAGAATGGTTTCAACTATTTCAATTTGAAGTGCGAGTTTAAGGGAACTAACTAAGACTCAAAACTGCATCATAAACCCTGCTTTTATGGTGGTATCCACCGTCCAAGGGTGAATAGACAATTTGCGGCTAGCGCAATGAAACATCTCGTGTACTTTGATGAGTGTGGTTTGAAGACAGAGGTCACTGTTGACGGTTTCATTTTCAAGTTGTTGTTTAATCACAGGTCACTCCTGAATCAAGCACATCCATGACCAAAGCCATTCTAACATAAGCATCTTTTTTTTTTTAACAATACGCCGTTTCTTTAAGAGGGAAATCTGGCTGCTATTTCTCGCAAGTCTTTTAAGATAAACTTGATAAACATCACAGTCACCTCACCAGCTATTATAACAATGTGACCTCGTTTACATGATGAACCTCTCAACATCACAAGCATACACACACCACTATTATAGTTGTGGTCTTGTTTGCTAGACAACATCATATCACGACCCCCCCCCCTACCATAGTAATTAATTATGCAGCCTTGATCAAAGTCACATCTCAATCACGTCCATCTTTCAACATAATAATTCGAAAGAATTTGAAGTTACAGTGCTATTTACCTTCTGTTCCTTTGATCGATGAAGCAAATGCTACAAAAATATTCAGATCGATTAGAAATATACTGTTGTCCAGTTTAAATACCAGTAAAATACTCGGGTCAGGTCATTAAAATGAATATCTCTCCCTTCCCTTCTTTAAGTATGAATAATCTACTCGGGTCGATACAATGAAATATTTACCATTTCCGCTTCTTCCTGAAAAATTTGTATTGATCCTAGTATCAATATTCAGTGGAGGGAACTCTATTATATGGTTATGTCCAAAGTTAAGTATTGTTTGTAATGTTTGAAAAGATTGGTATTTGTAGCGAATACGTTCGTGTAAAAGAGGATGTACGTGCAATGCAAGCAATAAATTTATAAAGAATCCGTTATTGTAGGAGTATATGATGATAGATAGTGAATGAGAAAGCGTACAGCATGGTTAGCTAGTAACTGAACTAATAAAGCAGGTACACGTGTCAGTAAGGTTTAACTAATGTAAATTTAAGGTAAAGAACATGGACTGTGGTAGAAGCAGTAGAGGAGACGGGATCAGAGGACAATTTTGGGCAGTGGCGACTGTATTTATAAAGACATTATATTGCATTAAGTATAACAAATGTAGAAATAAGTTGAAAGAACTGTAATTTATAGTAGAAGCAGAAGGAATTGAGTGAAAGGTCAGTCACTGCATGGAGTGTAGTAACATTAAAATGAGTCTTTTTAAATGCAGAGATTTGTTAACAAACTTGAGAGAGGATGTGAGTAATTGAATGGAGATGGTGTAGGCGGTGGTTCCAATTCGATGGTAAAAGTGTCAGTAATACAATGGACATGTGAGAGCACGACGAATGAGATAGTGATTGTGCTTTCTGCAAGTGTCAATTGGCGGTGTATATGACGATGGCACAGATAGTGTTCAGTGAAGTTTAGACTCCAGTCAGCTTTGATCAACCAGGCCTATGATTAGAGGCACTCCTACCGTGGCCACCCCATCTTTTTATATATCTGCAACTATATTGTCCTATCTAACTTTTTTTTTTCGAGATGGTAGCGTCAAATTGAGGGAATTAAACAGCAAATGGGACGATTGCACAGTGTCTCCCTCGTTAGCTTGTGGTTGTAGTTGTTGTTTCGCTCCATGTCAACCCTGATTGGGTAGACCTGTTATTAAAGGAATCCTATCCGTGACCACCGCGTCACTATGCAGGCAGTATCCATCCAATGGAATATTATTCAATGTGTTCTTCGTCTTTTAAGACAATAAGGTGTGACAAAGTGGTGCGCAAGCTGCTGTTTCCAGCAGGACGAGTAACTGAGTGGAAAGTCCTCGTTGATGCTGTAGATGGTGATGGTAGTGATTTTGTTAGAGGGAAAGTTGCTGACGTTAGAGAAGTTTGTCTCGATAATGAAAGGAGTGATGGTTCGGCCGTAGATTACCAAGTCGGTTCCCCTGATAATAATATACATAAAAATAATGCAATATCATCAAATTTCACAAAACTCACTGAATGCGGGTAAACTCTTTCAATTGGCATATGTATTAGACAACTCACTGTACACGCGTGCACGCACAGACAACACACACACACACACACACACACACACACACACACACACACACACACACTCACATAATCAACTACACACCATTTATGACACAGAATTATGTTTTCTGTAATGCAGTATTTTTCATATATTTTTTTATTGAATGGTAATGGGCTCTCTGGTAAATATCATAGCTGGAACCCCACTTTAATTCTAGCCAAGTAACAGTAGTCTGAATGTAAGAGAGAAAACAGAGAGGAAGAGATAGACACACAGTGTGAGACAGAGACTGAAAGGCAGCCAGACAGATACAGACAGGCAGAAAAATCGGTGGCAGTCGAGGGTTATATAGACGAAGCTGTGTAAAGCTAGCTATTGCTATATATACCGCTGGATACTGAGACAGCATCGGCCATTACGTTCTGTTTTTGTTTTTCTTGTTCCGTCTTATATAAGGAGGTGGACATTTCATATAGCAGACGAGACAGTGCAGCAATATACATACATACATACATACATACATACATACATACATACATACATACATACATACATACATACACATGCACGTACGGTATGCCTGTAAGTAGGAAGAGAGAGCGAGAGAGAGTGAGAGAGAGAGAGGAGGAGAGATGTGATGCATGAAGATGTTGATCGTGACGGGTGAGGTGGTAGTGATGGTAGTGTAAAAAGAATAGATTAGGTGGTCGCCTCGATAAACACGAGAGGTGAGGTTGATGGTGAATAGAAGAATTTATAACAGAGATGGTAGTAGTGATCATCTAAATGGTGTTGTTTTGTAGAGGTAACGTAATGGTGTTGATGACAGAGGTGGCAGCAGCGGGTGTTGATATAAATGGTGGTTGTGGTAGCAGTAATAGAGATGGTAGTAGTCTCATTTATATAATGGTGGTGGTGTTTTTGAGGAAGTTGGTGGTAGTGGGACACTGATACTGATAGTGGCGAAGGCTTAATAGAGAATTTGGGATAGTAGTATTGATAGAACGGTAATGGTGGTGTGGTGGTGGTGGTGTAATAAAATGCATTCATTTACATAGAATTACGTATGGTTTCCAAATAAAAGTACAGATAGTTCCTTAATCAGCCGTGATGAGGATAACCGTCTAGCGATTAACAAACTATTCTCGAGTTGTTTCTGTAATAACGCTGTTTCCGTGTGTAATGTGTATGTGTATGTGTGTGTGTGTGTATATGTACACGTGTGTGAGCGTCTGCGTATGTGTGTGAATGAGTGTTTTTCCGGGTGTATATAAAAAGAGAAAGAGCGGGAGAGAGAGAGAGAGAATGTTATATTCAATAAGCATACAAACTTTGCTATGCCATTAACATTTAAGTATATGAAGGTGTGTACTTTATATGCGTGCGCGTGTGTGTGTGTATCATCGCTGCTGCTGCGTAACCGAATACTTAAAAAGCTCGTTTCGAGATGCCGGGTTTGATTTCACCACCTGGTATCTTAAGTTAGTGTATTTTACCACATCGTCGAGTAGACCTAAGCGTTGTGACTGAAATAAGGATGATGGAAATAGTAAAGGACCCATCGGAAAGATTGTACATACAATTCAAAGATCTAATATATTACATTGGTTCTGCGAGAGGATTACGTTTATGGTGCATGTGTCTGTGGAATAACAAGCCAATAAGTAGCAGTTGGTCTGGCAACTAACAGGGACCCTTTTACTTTCATAATCATGACATTGACATATCTTCAAGAATAATTATTTCTAACAGAGGATACAAATTTTAAGAGATTGATACAACTGGATAAATTTACCCAAATACTGAAGTAGTACTTAAGGCAAAAATCCACTTCGAATGGGATATGAATTCAGAACGCAAAAGAACAACAACTAAATATCATGAGATACGTTGTTCGGCGTACTCAAGCAAATTTACCATCCACCATCGACACCAGTACTTGACAGGTACTTCGAATCCGAAGGGATAAAAGGCAAAGTCAATCCCGGCACCATTTGAACTCAGAACGTAAAGTCGGAAGTAATGCTACTAAGCATTTTGTCAGGTGTGGTAACGATTCTGTCAGCTCGCAGTCTTAGTAGTAGTAGTAGTAGTAGTAGTAGTAGTAGTAGTAGTAGTAGTAGTAGTAGTAGTAGTAGTAGTAGTAGTAGTAGCAGCAGCAGCAGTAGTATTAGTAGTAGTAGTAGTAGTAGTAGTAGTAGTAGTAGTAGTAGTAGTAGTAGTAGTAATCCTTTCTATTATAGGCACTAGGCCTGGGTTTTTGTGAGAAGGGGGACAGTCGATCACAGCACTTCACTAGTAGTTAATTAATCGACCCCGAAGTGGATGAAAAGCAAAGTCGACCACGGCGGAATTTAAACTCAGAACGTAGCGACAGACAAAATACCTATTTCTTTACTACCCACAAGGGGTTAAACACAGAAGGGACAAACACGGACAGACAAACGACGCCAGTGCGTAACTGGTATTTATTTAATCGACCCCGAAAGATCGAAAGGCAAAGTCGACCTCGGCGGAATTTGAACTCAGAACGTAGCGGCAGACGAAATACTGCTAAGCATTTCGCCCGGCGTGCTAACGTTTCTGCCAGCTCGCGGCCTTGATGATAATAATAATAATAATAATAATAATAATAATAATAATAATAATAATAATAATAATAATAATGATGATGATGATGATGATGATGATGATAATCCTTTCTACTGGAAGCACAAGGCCTCAAATTTAGGGGAAGGGATTAAGTCGATTAGATCAACCCCAGTTCGTAACTGGTACTTATTTAATCGACCCCGAAAGGATAAAAGGTAAAGTTGACTTCGGCGGAATTTGATCTCAGAACATAGCGACGGGCGAAATACTGCTAGGCATTTCGTCCAGCATGCTAATGATTCTGCCAGCTAATCCTTTCTAGTATAGGCACAAGACCTGAAATGTGGTGGAAGGTGGCTAATCGATTACATCGATTCCAGTATTCAACTGGTACTTGTTTAAATCGATTCCGAAAGAATAAAATGCAAAGTCAACCTTGGTGACATTTGAACTCAAATTATAATGTAAAGCCGGAAGAAAAGTATTTTGTCTGGCGTTGCTAATGATTCTACCAAGGCCTCTTTTTTTTCATTTCTCTCTCTTTTTTTTTTTTTTTCTGTACAGAAGATATAGTTGATCAAATTGGTCTTTGCATTTGACAGGAGCTTATTTCATAATTGAATCAGGCGACGTCGAATTCGGCGCGATTTGAACGCCGAACGTATAGGACTGTAAATAGCGTAAGGCGTTCTGTTTATTGCTTGATCGAATCAGTCATCCACCGATAACAACAACAACAACCATCTTAAAAAACAACAAGCTTCACGTTGTTGAGAGGGAAGCAAGAGCAACAATAGTACCATTATTAGTGTTACTGCTATCGTCAGAACAAGCACTCCAGGGGCATTTCTAAAACATGTCATCTTATGTAAGACCAAAACTATTATATCTGCTCATATCTTTTTCTCTTTCTTTCCCTCACTCATAATCCTCATTAAACATCACACTGTGCTATACATGATACAATATGTCACCGACTACATTACGCAAAGATTTATTCAGCTTTTTCAATCCGTATATTTCTCATTAACGAACGATATTTATAAACGTCTCTCTCTCTCTCTCTCTCTCTCTCTCTCTCTCTCTCTCTCTCTCTCTCTCTCTCTCTCTCTCTCTCTCTCTCTCTCTCTCTCTCTCTCTCTCTCCTTCTCATTCTTTCTTTCTTTTCTCTCTCTCGTTATCTAACTTTCTATCTATCTATCTACCTATCTATCCATCATTCTGTTGCTTCCTTTTGTTTCAGTGTATGTATTGAGTGTATGTGTACGCGCGCGTTTATGTAGAGTGAGGAAACGAGAGAGGGAAGGGAGGAGAAATACAGTGACAGACTCAGAGAGGGAAGCAGTGAGTGAAAAAGAAAGAAAGAGAGAGAGAGAGAGAGAGAGAGAGAGAGAGAGAGGAATACTGAAAGATAAGCATAAAAATAAACAAAGCAATTGGCTGAATCCATCAATCTGATTATCATTTCTCTCTCTATTTCTCTCTCTCTTTCCCTCCCTCTATCTATTTATCTACCTATCTGTATGTATGTATGTATGTATGTATGTATGTATGTATGTGTGTATGTGTGTATGTATGTATGTATGTATGTATGTATGTATGTATAGGAGAGAGAGAGAGAGAGAGAGTGGTTCGTATGCATGTATGCTTATGCGTATGGAAGTATGCAAGTATATACATATATATAGCATATCAACAATATATATGTATATGTGTATATGTACAAATACATACCTGAGGCCTGGCCTGTCCATCTTGATAAACCAAGTATAACCGTAATGACTAAACGGCAAATGTAAAACTTGCTCTGTCGTTACGGCAACGGCGGTGATGTTGGTGGTGATCATTGTAATGTTGGTGGTATGGCTGTTCATTTACTGTGGACTTGACCATGCTGTTGGTGCTGGTCGCTGTGGTTGGTATTAGTAGTGGTGGCAGTGGTGGTGGCGATGGTGGTGAATGTAATGGTTTTGGCAATGAGTAGCGGCAGTGGTTTCGATGATTCTTCGTATAGCTGCTGCGACGGCGGCTGTCGCAGGTATAACGGCTTTAGTTGTTTTCGACGACGTCGTCGCCAACTCTGACGACGATTCTGATGATGATGATCATGATCA
>NW_021832886.1:0-2500 GCF_006345805.1 Octopus sinensis
TACATACATACATACATATATATATGTGTGTGTGTGTGTGTGTGTGCGTACGTGTGTGTGTGCGTGCATGTGTGTGTGTGTATGTATGCATATACATATATAATTGTACATATATTAATATTATATATGTATATAAAGTATATTATGTGTATATTATGAGTGTATATCTATATCTACCTATATACCTATTTCTCTGTCTGTCTGTTTGTATATCTATCTATCTATCTATCTATCTGCCTATCTGCCTATCTATCTATCTATCTATCTATCTATCTATCTATCTATCTATCTATATACCTATTGATGAATGCTTGTATGTGAATATACATACATATATATATATATATATATGTGTGTGTGTGGTGTGTGTTTGAGTGTATGTATGTATATATGTATGCATTCATATGACCGTATACACGTGTATGTACATGTGTGCATGTGTGTGTTTGTTTGTGTGAGTGTGTGTATGTGTGTGTGTGTGTGCTTGCGTGTGTGTTTACGTATGTGTTTACGTGCGTGCTGAAGTGTGCCAGCTAAACAGAAAATTGAGCGCTTCTATTATGTGAGCTAATTACACAGTTTGAGAAGTTGTAATTAATAGTTTATGGCGTTCGTCCCTGTGGGCCGAATCCAAGGTGCGGTGTCTATTGAATTCCTTTACACACATACACACTGGCGTCTTTACACACACTTATGTGCAAATATGTATATATGTATACATATATATATATATATGTATATGAATATATTTACATATATTTATGTGTGTATGTATGTGTGTGTGTGTGTGTGTATGTGTTTGTGCATGTATGTGTAGGCGCAGGTGTGGCTGTGTGTTAAGAAGCTTGCTTTGCAGCCACATGTTTCCGGGTTCGATGCCACTGGAGCCAGTGTGTTATACTACAGTCTCCGGCCGACCAAAGACATTGAGTTATTGTTAAAAATGAAAATGAATGAAGTCCGTCGTATAAAATATATATATATAATATAATATATATAATATATATATATATATATATATTATATATATATATATATATATATATATATATATACATATATATATATATATATATATATATATAATATATATATAATATATATTCAAATTTTATATACTATATTGTATACGTGAGATTATTCTATAATATATAATATATATATATAAATATTATATATATATATATATATTATATATGTATATATATATATAATACAAATAAGAAAATGGAGAAACAAATTTAGTTTGTTCATCACTTTCGGATATTATTATGTGGATTATTTATTCATTTAACAAAATGAGAAAACATTTAATGCATACATATATATATCATTGGATAAATGCTATCCGATAGTGGGGTTACACCATAACCCCTATCTTACTTTGTAATATGTAATGTATATATATATGTATATATGTTATATATATGGTATATATGTATATATATGTATATATGTATTATATGTAATATTATGTTATATATGTATATATAATGTATATATATGTTATATATTATATATGTATATATATGTAGATATATGTATATATATGTATATAATATGTATATATATGTTATATAATGTATATATATGTATATATATGTATATATGTATATATATGTATATATATGTATATGTATAAATATATGTATATATATATATATGTATATATGTGTATTATTATAATATATGTATATATGTGTATATATATATGTATATATATGTATATATTATATATATATATGTTATATAATATAATATATTATGTGTTTGTGTTATATATATGTTGTATATATATATATATATATATATATATATGTGTGTGTGTGTGGTGTGTATATATATATATATGTGTGTATATATATATATGTGTGTATATATATTATATATATATGGTGTTATATTATATATGTGTATATATGTGTATATATATATATGTATATATTTATAAACACACACACACACACATATATACAATTATATATGCAGACATGACAGAAGTAAATAGACACTTTATAATCATTAACATTAATTTAAATTTTACATTAATTATTCAAGTTATTTAGGATTTGTCATAATGTAAATGTTTAATGTTTAGTAGACATGCTTCTTGCGTTGTTCAATTCAAGGACCCTATTTGGCATGTTAATGATCAGATAACGTATATTCTCTCGAGTTATTTCTTGCCAAGTTCTATGCAGTAATCTCAAAAGATCTGGCTTTGAAGATGCTCTCTTGTGCTTTTTATGAAGTGCCCTGTCCATTATGCCTCAGATGAGATCAATAGGTTTCACAACTGGTGACCAACTTGACCATGAAATCTTTCTAATGCCATTCCCGTCCAACAAATCTTGAGTTTTATTTAATCATTTCACCACTGGATAAAATTGGAAGGGGTCCTTTCTGCAACATGGACGTATATTTATCTGAGTTTTTGTTTCCCTCACACCCCACTAACTCTGATTGACCATTGCTCCAAATTATTCTCCAGACCATCACA
>NW_021832886.1:7500-22500 GCF_006345805.1 Octopus sinensis
CAACGAACCAGGTAAAGTACTCTGTAAAAGTGACAACGAAGCAATATTTAACGAACACTGCCAATGTCCTCCCCCTCTCTCTCTTACTCTTTCTGTGTGATCTTTGCATTTTTCAGCCTCATGTATTGTGTAACTATACAATGGGCAGGAGCGTATCGCACCAACTGAACTTTGCCCCGTCCTCGATCTCAGAAGCCGTGAACTCTTTTCTATATATTCCACACAAGTCGATGGAAACACCATCAGACAGGGCTTCATTCAACTGTGATTTTATGTATTTATGAAAGCTCCAACTGCATTAGCGAAACAGACGTATGACAAATAAGTTTCGAAGCTTACCATGGTAAAATAATATAATAAATATATTATTTTTAAAGAGAGTAAAGTATAAATTCCTAATGCAGCCAGATCCCAGTGGAAAACAATAACAAGAACATCAACGGTCATTGTCTGTAATGTCGGCGAAAGTATTGAAAATTGATAAGAGGAAATTGATGCATTTAAATGGGCTTCACTGGTACTATATATCATCGACCCCGGAGGAGCGAAAGGCATAATTCACCTCAGCTGTATTTGAACTCAGAGAGTAAAACAAATCGGAAGAAACAACGCTTGTCATTTTTTCAGATGTCCTCGCGGTTCTGGAAATTCTTCGTCCTTATGCCAACGTACCATATATAACAGCATATACAAGCAAACATACATACACATAAACACATACATGAATATATATATATATGAATGAATATATATATATATATATATATATATATGTATATATATATATATGTATATATATATATATATATATATATATATATATTATATATATAATATATATATATATACATATATATATATATACATAGACATTTATATAAATACATAAATATATATAAATATCTCTTTCTGCTTACTCTGAGTGTATGTTGTGTGTATGTATATGTATGTATGTATGTATGTATTTATGTATATATATATATATATATATACACATATATACATACATATACACATATACATACGCACATACATACATATACACATATACATACACACAACATACACTCAGGGTAAGCAGAAAGATACAGAGATAACTATACAATTATACCCACGCAAGGATTATTAGTCTGGTAGTAATGGGAAGCTTATGTTCCATGGTGTGTGTGTGTGTGTGAATATATGTGTGTGTGTATTCGTGTCTGACTTAATATTTCTGTTTGCCTCGACTAATGATGGATGGAGGAAAGAGTGGTCATGGCGGGTGTAAAAGTCGTTTGATTGATTGTAGTTAATAAAAGGTTGGCGCTCTATCGATTAAAATCCGACTGAGGTTAGAGATGCGATAGATAGATACCATTGACATAACTTCAGTATCAGTTCTGTCAACAGAATTGCTGTTTGGTATGTTGATACCGACGAGACTGAATTGCCTTTCACACTTGCTCTGTCTCCATATCTCTCTACGTATGTCATTATTCAGTTTTATTTCACGATTATTTGCCAGTAAAGAAAGAGCCGGTTTCTAACCTAGATCCAAGGTTCCTTCATTAGAATTTCAACAATATCAGCAAGATATGTTTGTATGTATGTATATGTGCAGATTTGTATTTTGCTTTGCGTATGTATTTTCATGCATATTGCATGACTAAATATGCTTATGTATATTTAAATGATAAACTTGTAGAAAGTTTTACAGATTTTTACAGTTCTGGTGATGGATTGGATCTGAAGTCTTCGAATCAGCTTTCTCCTTTTTTGGTTTTGAGAAACTTAATTTCTCAAGACTGATATTTAGGCAGTATGTTACATATCCCAGCGCCCCAATAATGAAAAGTATAAATTTCGACTTACTGTCTGGATAGAGTAACTACATATATCTCAATAGTTCAGTGTAGGTATTCTCTTTTTCACTATCTTCAGTTTTGTGTTAAAACATCCGTATGTATGAGTGTGTGTGCGTGTGTGTGTGTCCGTCTTTGTGTGTACGTACGTATGTCATTCTCTTTACTCTCTCTCTCTCTTTTACTTGTTTCAGTCATTTGACTGCGGACGTGCTGGAGCACAGCCTTTAGTCGAGCAAATCGACCCCAGGACTTATTTTTTGTAAGCCTCGTACTTATAGCGGTCTCTTTTGCCGAATCGGTAAGTTACGGGGACGTAAACACACCACCATCGGTTGTCAAGCGATGTTGGGGGTAGAAGCACAGACATACAAACATACACACACATACATATATACATATGTCCGACGGGCTTCTTTCAGCTTCCATCTACCAAATCCACTCACAAGGCTTTGGTTGGCCCGAGGCTATAGTAGAAGACGCTTGCCCTAGGTGCCACGCAGTGGGAATGAACCCGAAACCATGTGGTTCGTTAGCAAGCTACTTACCACACAGCCACTCTTGCGCCTAGCTACTTACCACGCAGCCATTCCTGTTTCTTAAGAATTCTTCAGTTCTTCAGTGTTTTAAGAATTCTTGCCAATAGAGGAGTCGCTTTCTATCCTAAATCCAAAGCTCCTTCAATGGAATTTCAACAACATCAACAGGTTATTTTTGCATGTATGTGCGTATATGTGCAGTGTTTGGAGTTAGTGGATGGCCAGCTCTGTATGTTTTGCTTTATGAATGTATTCTCATGTATATAGTTAAACTTCTGGAAGAATGTTTTACAGATTGTTGCTGCTCCAGTGATAGGTTAAAGCTGTAGTCTTAGGGCGGCGAGCTGGCATAAACGCTAGCACGCGGAACGAGATGCTTAGCGATATTTCGCTTGTCTTTACGTTCCGATTTCAAATTCCACCAGGTCAAATTTGCCTTTCATCCTTTCGCTGCTGGATAAATTAAGTACCAGTTGCGTACTGGGATAGATCTAATCAACTGGCTCCCTCACCAAAATGTCGGGCCTCGTGCCTAGAGTAGAAAAGAGCTGTAGTCTTTGAATCAGCTTATGCGTTCATGTATGTATGTATGTAATAATATAAATAATATATATATATATATATATATATATGGGTACAGGACGTCACCAACAGTAAACAACATGAAATACAAAAACAAATGTGTTAAATACGCAAATAACGAGAGAAAATATGAAAACACGACAAGGAATACAAAGAACGACTCTTCATCAGTTGTCGGCTGTCTATCTCCTCCCTATTTCGAGCAATCTTCGGAGACATTTGCTCCCATAAATGCCAAAATAAAATTTTGGATCTATGGAGGGTCAAAGTTAGAAACAAAAACAGGACAGTGGAGTCATACAGGGAAACCGAACGAAAACAAACATAGCGGGTCGTTAAACCTGAACGAGGGGAAAATAGAGAACCCTGAGAGAAATATTTTCTTTGAAAAGAGAAAAGATAGAAGAGAGAGAGATAGGAAACGTCCAGTCCTTAGAAGGACCGTGCAGGAAAGAAAGATGGTTACGTGAGGAAAAGAAAGATGGACGATGGTCACGTGTGAGCAACGAGAGAGACAGAAAAAGAGAATTAGGGGAGAGAGAGACAGATAGAAAACGGCGAAAGGGGAGAAAAGGGGAATTAGAGAGGATGGGGGGGGGGGAGAAAAACCATATAGAATAGAGTTGCATCAAACAGGTTAAGATAAACTTATTTAGAAATGGTTGCGTGGCGTTCAATTAAATAATAATATGAACAACATGAAATACGGAAGCAAATGAGTTAATATGCAAATAAGGAGAGAAAGTTTGGAAAACAAGAAAATACAAAGAATACAAAGTATGTATGTATGTATGTATGTATGAGTCAGTAGGATTCGAGAAGAGCCCTTATGAGTCAGCCTGATTTGAGAAGAAAACTCTGCATTTTACCTATTTGCAGCTGTTCATATATCGTCTTACAGCGTTTACTGAGCATTAAGGAGCAGTCATGATGTCTGTAGTTTGAGATACAGCGCGTATCATCATGACAGAGGTAAAACTTTTTACCAATAATAAAATAGCTTGCAGTCCTCTATGTTAGCAAATATTTCGTCAAAGGCAACTTTAACCTTCATGCTTTCCAACGCCGTTGATTAGTCATCAATACATCAAGCTGTTTCTGAAAACAGGAATCATAAAAAGTTGTCGAATTTGAGACGAATGCCCTGTATATGGGTTTGGAGGCGCAATGGCCCAGTGGTTAGGGCAGTGGACTCGCGGTCGTAGGATCGTGGTTTCGATTCCCAGACCGGGCGTTGTGAGTGTTTATTGAGCGAAAACACCTAAAGCTCCACAGGGCTCCGGCAGGGATGGTGGTGATCCCTGCTGTACTCTTTTCACACACAACTTTCTCTCACTCTTACTTCCTGTTTCTGTTGTACCTGTATTTCAAAGGGCGGCCTTGTCACTCTCTGTGTCACGCTGAATATCCCCGAGAACTACGTTAAGGGTACACGTGTCTGTGGAGTGCTCAGCCACTTACACGTTAATTTCACGAGCAGGCTGTTCCGTTGATTCGGATCAACCGGAACCCTCGTCGTCGTAACCGACGGAGTGCTTCCAAAAGTTTGAGATACAGCGCGTATCATCATGACAGAGGTAAATCTTTTTACCAATAATCAAATAGCTTGCAGTCCTCTATGTTAGCAAATATTTCGTCAAAGGCAACTTTAACCTTCATGCTTTCCAATGCCGTTGATTAGTCATCAATACATCAAGCTGTTTCTGAAAACAGGAATCATAAAAAGTTGTCGAATTTGAGACGAATGCCCTGTATATGGGTTTATATATAGGAATACATTTATGTACCTGCGTTTATATCTATATATATCTATATGGTTGAATTTTCTAGGCGTAGGAGTGGCTGTGTGTTGAGTAGCTTGCTTACGAACCACATGGTTCCAGTTTCAGTCCCACTGCGTGGCACTTGGGGAAGTGTCTTCTACTATAACCTCGGGCCGACCAAAACATTTGTGAGTGGATTTGGTAGAGAGAAACTGAAGGAAGCCCGTCGTATATATGTATATATAAATATATATATATATACATATGTAGGTGTGTAAGTGTTTGTGCGTCTGTTTTTCCCCCAACATCGTTTGACACCCGATGATGGTGTGTTTACGTCCCCGTAACTTAGCGGTTCGACAAAAGAGATCGATAGAATAAGTCCTGGGATCAATTTGCTCGACTAAAGGCGGTGCTTCAGCATGGCCAGTCAAATGACTGAAACAAGTGTGTGTGTTTGTGTGTGTGTAAACAATGCGACTGTGCGTTTATGATCTATCTATGTCACAATTAGATATTACCTCACTAAATGAACTTCTAGCATCATCTCCATAATATCGTCGGCACAAAATCCACTTAGATGAAGGTTTCACAAACTAGGATGACCGCGGACTAAATCTAGCCTAAATCTCTGCTTCATCCGGTGCAGTGATTTCATTCAATGAATTTGGTTTCTTTGTTCCCCACGATCGTTGGCTAGAGCAAAAGTTTCATTTTTGCATTGGCTTGAAACGAATCAGTCATATCTCAATAAAAAAAGAATGTCTGTGTTTTTGTGTGTGTGGGTGTGTGTAGTGAGGGTGCATTGCTTAGTGGTTTGTGTGTTGCATTTGCGATCGAAAGAACGTGATTTCAATTACGGAAGTGGTTACTCATTTCACGTTGCTCCATGATCACTTCGACATCTGACGAGTGCTCCACTGTGCACCTATGGAAAATGGAAGCACTCCGTCGGTTACGACGTCGAGGGTTCCGGTTGATCCGAATCAACGGAACAGCCTGCTCGTGAAATTAACGTGTAAGTGGCTGAGCACTCCACAGACACGTGTACCCTTAACGTAGTTCTCGGGGATATTCAGCGTGACACAGAGAGTGACAAGGCCGGCCCTTTGAAATACAGGTACAACAGAAACAGGAAGTAAGAGTGAGAGGAAGTTGTGGTGAAAGAGTACAGCAGGGATCACCACCATCCCCTGCCGGAGCCTCGTGAAGCTTTAGGTGTTTTCGCTCAATAAACACTCACAACGCCCGGTCTGGGAATCGAAACCGCGATCCTATGACCGCGAGTCCGCTGCCCTAACCACTGGGCCATTGCGCCTCCTATGCACCTATACAAGTAGTGTCGATTTGAAGGAAAGGGTGTACAACACAGGCGTGTGGTCACTAAAAACAAATCATCCGTGCAGGTTGTTCCGCAAAATATTACAGAAGACTTCTTTATCATTTTCCACAGAACAATCCGCGATATACGTGTGTGTATGTGCATATGTGTGTGTGTATGTGCGTGTGTGTGTATGTGTCCGCGCGCACATGTATGTATATGTGTATAGGTATGTATGCATGTATATCTAAGATATATATATATGCATATATATGTCTATATATATACATATGCGTACAGGTATGTATATGTATATATGTCCATGTAAGCATATATTTGTGTCTGTCTGTCTGTCTGTCTGTCTGTCTGTCTGTCTGTCTGTCTGTCTATCTATCTATCTATCTATCTATCTATCTATCTAGGGGATTAGTGGAGGGGAGGTACGACGACGAGCTTGGGGCAAACCTGGGCGTCGACGAGGAATACCTGACCCACCTGTTTGAAACGACTTTCGGGCCGGGACCTATGGACAACTTCCAGAGATCCCTGGCCTGGCGGTGCTACCGAGAAGCGCTACCCGTTCGGGATAAGCTCTATAGGCACGCAATCGTGCAGTGTCCAGCAATTTCCGACCTGTGGGCTTATGTCGAACGACTGCTGTCACGTGTGGGCCGTGTCGGTTTATCAGCCGAGTCTATCGTTAATATCGTCACGCCTCCTTCCTTCAAACGGGAAGAAAGAGCTATTTTTATCATACTTGTGGCTATGGCGAAAGAATGTATCTGGTGGACGCGCCTGAAAGGATTAGAGATAAACACTTTCCTCTCTGGTCAATCTCTCATCAACTTCTTCAAATATCACTTGAAGAGGAAAGTGAGAGTAGAGAGGCAAGTTTTGTCTAGTGAATGTTTTAAAAAAAGATGAGTGAATGTAGCAAGGATGGCACGTATGAATGACGAAGCCACCTTGACTATGATTCTATGAACTGTAAAAATTAATACAGAGAGTTGCTTATTTGCAAAAAAAAAAAAAGAAATATAACATGTGACTTCATTGACCGAGGTTACCGTGGTCTTTTCCGTAGGCTTTTCTTTTCACGGGTAAACCTCACCTGTCCTCCCCTTTACACTTCATATTGACTTTTCTGTGATAACGTTCCCTATTGATCAATTTTTTTTTCCTTTCCCTTTTTTTGCTCCCCCACCTTTTTTTTTCGAAAATTTTATTCCCCCCTTTTTTTGTCCTCTTTCTTTCCCTTTACGATCCCTTTTGATCGAAAACCAAACCCCCTTTTTTTTACCCCCAAAAGAAAAGCTCTACCTTGTAATTTGTTCTGTCTGTGTGCAGCCCTGTGTGGCTAATAAAGAAACATTTCTATCTATCTATCTATTTTTCTATCTATATATATATATCTTGATAGTTAGATAGATATACAAAAACATTAGTTTACGTATATATATATATATATATATATATAATATATATATATATATATATATATCTGAGTGTGCATGTGTGTGTATGTATGTACGTACGTACGTTTATATTCACGTATTAAGCAATGTATGAAAATGTACATTTGAGAAAACGTACACGTGCGACTGACGATAGATAGGTAACAAGAACAACTAGGGGGGTAAATTGATAAAATACCTCCCTGTCTTCTCTTTCTTTTCACTTATCATAACCTATACATAAACGCCAGCAACAGAAACAATATCAGCTCAAACAACAGCAACCAGACATTCATCACTACAGAAGAAGTAAAGATACAAGATAAAGGGTGACCAAAAAACAAAAAAAAACAACAAATCCTGCGTGTATATACACATACAAACATATATGTATGTATGTATGTATGTATGTATGTATGTATGTATGTATGAGAAATATGCAAGGAAAAAAATGGGCTTGAGCAAGGACTGACGTCTTATTTTATTTGGAGTGACGTACTGTAGACGATAGAGGACTGTTGAAAGTCGGATTCATTGTAGGATATCGGCGCCATTGAAGGGGTGGTAACATAGAGCTTTCGTAGAATGATTTCAAGAAATCCAACTTGCATATACGTACATATATATATATATATATATATATATGTATATATATGTATATATATATGTATATATATATATGTATATATGTATATACGTATGTATGTGTATATATATATATATATATATGTATGTATGATTATATATGTGTGTATATATATGTATGTATATATGTATATATATGTATATATGTATATACGTATGTATGTGTATATATATATGTATACACACACACACACACACACACACACACATATATATATATATATATGAATGTATGTATATGTATATATGTATATATGAATGTATGTATATGTATATATATATATGTATGTATGATTATATATGTGTGTATATATATATATGTATATATGTATATATATATATAACGTGTGTGTGTGTATGTGTGTCTGTGTGTATGTGCGTGTGCGTGCGTGTGTGTACACACATATTTACATATGTGTGTATATAACATAAATGGATTCGCATGCACACAAATATATGCTTGCGTTTTGGATCCTACCCGCGAAGCGTCGAGACATTTGGAAATAAGACACATGTTTATGTTTATGTGTGTGTGTGTGTGTGTGTGTGTGTGTGTGTGTGTGTACAGGCTGATTCATGCTTGGTTCTTTCTTTCACTATCTTTCCATCATCAAATTCCTCCTGCTTACGCTACATAACCACTTTTGTCTGAGAGGATTTCTTAATCACGCCCCATGCTTCATCGTCTATAAGATGTCACAAAGACTTTTAGCCTTTCCTTCGATGGTTTCACTATTTACAGAAAGCACTTTTATCACCACCAGCGCCGTCATCATCACCACCACCACCGCTACCACCATCATCATTATAAGAACCATGGTAGTTGCTTCTAATTTTGGCACAAGGCCAGTCATTTTGAATGAAAATAATTAGACGCTTCCGTTCTAGATTTATTGACCCCGAAATCTATATATATAAAAGTGAAGTTGTGTGAGTGTCTGTCTCCTACGATTTAGATTCCTAACTACTCTCACATTTTGCGGTGCAGTTTAGCCAAATCCGGGTATCTTATAGTCGTGATTCATATCGAGCCTTTCTGGGTATTAGCGCGCGTCTACGATGAGTCTACGATTTTTAAAATAATTTACCATAATTTTTTTCCATTTTAAAGCATATTTTTTAAATAAAGGGAAGTAACTCTCTAAAAATGTCTACGATGAGTCAACGATTTAAAAAAATTTACCATAATTTTTTTTCCATTTTTAATGCATTTTTTGCTGTTTTTTGGCTATAACTCTCTAAAAATGCTTTATAGTTATTTCCCTTACAAACCCGAGCAACGCCGGGCGATACTGCTAGTAATAAATAAAAGACAAAGTTGATCTCAGCGTACTTTGAGCTCACAGTATAAAATTCTAGAGTTGATATCAGAAATCCTTTCAGTGCTCTAACGATTCTGTTAGCTCTCTGCTAAAACATGCATTTGGCCTAAAATTTGTTGGTATTAGGGAACAAATGACTGAAATTACTCCAGCACTTCACTGATACTTTATATTTATTGTCCCAAGACGATAAAAATGACCGATTAGTATCCTTAACGCAAATTTCCGGCCTCTTTTGTTAGTAGAAAGAATTCAAACAAGTTTCAATTAAACAGAAACTGTAATACGATAAATACGATAAACATTTATAGTTATTGCTCACGCACGAAGTAGAAACCACTGAATATGTAAAGTCTGGGTATTTTAGGTCTTAAACCAGCCTTCATTGCTTATTCATCAGTTTTCTGCATTCGAAGATGCACGCCAACATTTTAAAGGTGGTTTGAGATAGATAAACTGTTACTTTGTTTAAGGTAATTCCATCAACTTCTGATATTTTTATCAACCCCTTATTCTCGGGGTGTCAACTATATTCCAACCCCAATTACATCTCAGTAATTGATAAATACTTGATATATCACTTGCACTACAAATATGTGATTTTTATAGTTCTGTTTGCGAAGGACGATAAAGTAGGGTGGTGAATTTCGAAGGACGATAAAGTAGGGTGGTGAATTTCTACTCATTATGATCGTCCTCATCATCGTTGTCTTTATTATTGCTTCTGAGGAGAGTCATCATTGAAGTTCTTACCTGTTTTTGTCATTTTTTAATGTTTATCCTCCTTTTGGAAGACAACATTTTCAGTATTCTCTTCTGCGTTTTCTACGGCTTGAAAGTTTTCGACCCAACCCTCACTTCTACCAAATTGCAAGATGATAATTGATGAGGCTAGTTAGTATTATAGATTCTGGGGGGTTTACTGTTCCTGTGGATACGTCCCCTTCTTCATCTCACTCTCACGTTCAGCGGTGGCGATGGCTGAGAAAATAGGTTCCCTGGTTTCCTAAGGACCGAGAATAATGCAATCTCCTTCACTGATTTTGAAACTTCGACCGACAGCTTTCAGAACCTGATGTTCTTGGATTCTTTTTTAACTCATCGGAGCAGAAAACACTCTAGTGCCTCTTGCTGCCACAAAAAAAGCACTAAAAAAAAAGAAGTATTGGAAGATTCATCTATTGCAGTATCCTCCCTCCTGCACACACATACACCAAGCACACACTTGTTTCCATATCACAAAATAAGTACAAGATAGAAGAAAAAGAAGAGAAAAAAGAAGGAAGAAACAATAATTGATAAGGTGGTCCTAGTTGCCTTGTGTTATGATGGAATGGACATGACAAGGAAACGTTTCGTAATAATTCTTCAATTTCGTATTGTTTTATATCAGAGTGAATAGAATTAAATTGGTTTAACCCAGGATGGAAACCGTGATAGAATGTCAGTTTGCTGGGGATTGTCATTTATTTAACTGAGCAACAGGAGTATTTTGTTAGTAGAAATAAATAATAATTCCTGACATGGTTCTAATAATTGTCATATATTGTTTGTTCCTTCTCAAGCCACGCCTGGCTCATAAGGGCCGGTTTTCCGGTTTCCATGGCGTATAGGTTCCCCACCTGGATGGGATGCCGGTCCGTCGCAGGTGAGCTGCAAGATGCAGGAGGAAAGGGTGAGAGAAAGTTGTGGCGAAAGAGTCAGCAGAAGTTCGCCATTACTTCCTGCCGGAGCCGCGTGGAGCTTAGGTGTTTCGCTCATAAGCACACACATCGCTCGGACTGAGATTCGAACCCGTGACCCTTCGGCCGTGAGTCCGCTGCACTAACCACTAGGTCATGTGCCTCCATAATTGTCATATATAATGGCGATAACAAAAAAACAACACAACCACAATGAAATAATTTTTTGAACAAAAAATGTTAAGAAATACGAACAAAAGCTCCAAACGTGTGCATATGTATAGAAGCACTAAGACACACAGACACACACACGCACACGCATACGCACACACATGCACACACACATGCACACACACGCATACACACATACACACACACATATACAAACGCATACACACCCACGTGCGCGCGCACAAACAGACACACGTACGTTTGTAGGTATTTTTCTATGTATGACGTGTGTATTTATGCATTTATACGTGTGTTTTCATATATACATACATACATACACACACACACAAAAATATATACACATATATATATGTATGCATACATACATACATACATATATATATCCGCACACATACACACACACACACACACATACATACATACATACATACATACATACATACATACATACATACATACATACATACATACATACATACATACATACATACATACATACATACATACATGCATACATACATACATACATACATACATACATACATACATACATACATACATACATTAAATATAATTATGTTTCGGGGATTTAGAGATTTAAACAGCTTTCTAAAGCGACCGGAAGTCGATTAAAATTAGCGGATATGTTGCACGTCTGGCTGACTCCTCGACAATGTGTCTCTCCTTGCTCATGCGTACTAACTCTATAGTGCAGACACCTGTACGAACTGTTCAATATAGATTACTGTTTTATGATACCCAAATGACCACATTTTTTTCTTTTATTTCTTTCAGAAATATCTTCGAAATTAAATAGTAATTAAATCTGAGTAAGTTGAAAACCTAAATGAATAAAGAAATCATGGATTAGAGATTTCGTGAAATTATATAGCCATGTTCATTTATATGCAAATGTGTATGTATCTATGCTTCTGTATAACCATGTATTTATGTGTATAAGTGTATATTTGTGTGTGTGTCTATGTGTGCGCACGCTCGCGCATGTGAGTATGTGTGTATGTATACCTACACACATACACTCATGTATATATGTCCGTGCGTGTGTAGGCATTTATTAGAAGAAACCTTCCAATATATATATATATATATATATATATATATATATATATATACATATATATACATATATACATATACATATATATGTATGTATGCATGCATATATATATATATATATATATATATATATTAATATATGTTGTATGTATGTATGCATATATATTTATGTTTTTGTTTTGGGAGATTCCGGATGTGATATATATAATATATATATATATATATATATACTCATATATATATATATATATAGATGCATATATGCATAAATGCATATATACATACACACATATTTGAGTTATTTGTGAAAAAATATACTTGCATGCGTAACGTGAGGGGAACACATTATATATGTATATATACGCGTGTGTATGCGCACTTGTACGCGTGTATACGTTAAGCGCATGCAGATGTGTTTCAAGGAGGCGGTAATTTCTGCTTATAACTATTCCATATCAAATTGTTAACGGGTGTTTCGTCCGTCTTTACATTCTGAGTTCAAATTCCATCGAATGTCTCTCAAACTTTCGTGGGCGATAGAATAATTACCATCTGAGAACTAGGGTCGTTGCCATCGTCTTACGCCCTTCTTCGAAATAGCTGGCTTTGTACCAAAATTTGAACTCAATATATTAGTTATTGTTAAGACGGCGACGAGCTGGTAGAACCGTTATGTGACCGGGCGAAATGCTTATTGGCATTTCGTCCGTCTTCAGGTTCTGAGTTCAAATTCCACCGAGGTCGACTTTACCTTTCATCCTTTCGGGGTCGATAAATTTAGTACCAGTTGCATACTGAGGTCGATGTAATCGACTGTTCCCCTCTCTCAAAATTTCAAGCCTTGTGCCTAGAGTAGAAAAGAATATGTTTATATGTGGAGGCGGGTGGCTAAGTGGTTAGTGTACCAGACTCATGATCGTAAGATTGTTGTTTCGATTCCTGGACTGGGCATCGCGTTGTGTTCTTGGCATTTCGTTCGTCTTCAGGTTCTGAGTTCAAATTCCACCGAGGCCGACTTTACCTTTCATCCTTTCGGGGTCGATAAATTAAGTACCTGTTGCGTACTGGGGTCGATGTAATCGACTGGCCCCCTCCCTTAAAATTTCGGGCCTTGTGCCTAGAGTAGAAAAACATATTTTTATATGTGGAGGCGCGTGGCTAAGTGGTTAGTGTATTGGACTAACCACTTAGTGTGTTGATCGTAAGAGTGTTGTTTCGATTTCTGGACTGGGCATCGCGTTGTGTTCTTGGGCAAAGCATTTTATTTCACGTTGCTCCAGTCAACTCAGCTGGCAAAAATGAGTAACCCTTTGACGGATCAGCGTCCCATCCAGGTGGCGAATATATTTGCCGTGGAACCCAGGAAACCGTCCCTATGAGTCTGTATGACTCGGGAAGGAACTTTACTACTACTCTTTTTACATGTGTGTATGTAATATATATTTATATATATAAACATATGACAGACATTCCATTTTCTGTCTGCTAAATTCACTCTCAAGGACATATCGGCCTGGGATTATAGCACAAAACCTCAAGTAGACATAAACAGTTGGAAGGTGCAGTGTCGTGGGACTGAACCCTAACCCACACGGTTGCGAAGCTGGTTTCAGAAACACATAGATTATATTAGATGAATAAAAAAGGCGGCGAGCTGGCAGAAACGTTAGCACGCCGGGCGAAATGCTTTTTGGTATTTCGTCCGCCGCTACGTTCTGATTTCAAATTCCGTCGAGGTCGACTTTGCCTTTCATCCTTTCGGGGTCGATTAAATAAGTACCAGTTACGCACTGGGGTCGATCTAATCGACTTAATCCGTTTGTCTGTCCTTGTTTGTCCTCTCTGTATTTAGCCCCTTGTGGGTAGTAAAGAAATAGGTATTTCGCCTATCGCTACGTTCTGAGTCCAAATTCCACCAAGGTCGACTATGCCTTTCGTCTTTTCGTGGTCGATAAAATAAGTACCAATTGAACACTGGGGTCGATGTAATCGACTCATCTCCACCTTCTCTAATCTGCCCTTGTGGCAAAAATTTGAAATAATTAGATGAATCAAATACATTCAAGTTATTGAATAGACAAATACATCATCAAAAAATCCGTTACAAAGACAATTTCACTAATTAATAAGTTAATGCTCGTAATGTTTAACAAAATAAATAGGTAAATAAAATCCTCTAAAGTTAAAAATTTTTTCGCACTATATAAACTCGCATTATGTAAACCACTATATTACCACTCGCATTATGTAAACTCGAAAGCAAATAAACATTGGTTAATATGATTAATAACTTGGGTTGCTAATGTGATATTTGTACAAGTTATGGGTCTTAATTTCATATTGATTTTAAATTTTGGCACAAGGCCAGAAATTTAGGGGGAGGAGATAAATCGATTATATTGAACCCCAGGGTTTAACTGTTACTTATTTGATCGACCCTGAGAAGACGAAAAGCGAAATCAACCTCGGCAGAATTTGAACTCAGAATGTAACCTCGGACGAAATGCTACTAAGCATTTTTGCCTGGCATGTTAATGATTCTGCCAGCTCACCGCCTTTGATCTTACTTTAATATTCCT
>NW_021832886.1:27500-29813 GCF_006345805.1 Octopus sinensis
ATTGCCACGAGGCAGCTATAACATCCTTGCCTAGTTGCAGTTCAGTTTGGTATTTAGGTAGCAAATCAATCTGAGTAATAATTGTGTGTACCTGTTACCTCACGTCACCGGACGTAATATTACCTGAATTCTATCTATCTATCTATCTATCTATCTATCTATCTATCTATCTATCTATCTATCTATCTAATGTTTGTCTGTCTGTCTGTCTATCTCTGTCTCTCTCTCTTTCTCTCTCTCTCTCTATCAATCTATGTATGTATGTACGTATGTATGTATGTATGTATGTATGTATGTATGTATGTATGTATCCATCTATCTATCTATCTATCTATCTATCTATCTATCTATCTATCTATCTATCTATCTATCTATCTAATGTTTGTCTGTCTGTCTGTCTATCTCTGTCTCTCTCTCTCTCTATCAATCTATGTATGTATGTACGTATGTATGTATGTATGTATGTATGTATGTATCCATCTATCTATCTATCTATCTATCTATCTATCTATCTATCTATCTATCTATCTATCTATCTGTCAGTCTTGCTATTTATACGCATGCATTGTGTGCAAGGTGGGGTGGGAAAGTTACAATTGACTCCAGTACTTGACGGGTACTTTATTTTATCCACTACAGAGGGATGAAAAGCATTTTTGATTTCGATAGAATTTGAACTCAGGAGGTAAAGAACCGGAAAAACCACCGCAAGGCATTTTCCCGACGCTCTTACATTCTGCCGGCTTGCGATCTTAATAATAATTGAATCTGACTTAGGCACACAGTTTGCAGTGTTGAAGGGAAGTGCTTATTCGGTAGGACCGACCCCAATACGTTACTCGTGCTTTATTTTATCGACCTCAGATGAGAGAATGACAAAGTTTACCTCAGATGAATTTGGGGTAGGAACAATAAAGTGGATCCTATTCAATGGATTTGACAGAGGGAGAGAGAGTGTAGGGAGGGGGAACAGCATAAACAAATGGTTTAATACTCTGCTTCGCAACTGTATGTTTCTGGGTTCGACCCCACCGAAAAGCATCTTGGTCAACTCTATCTTTAAATAACCAAGGTTTAGCCAATGCCTTGTAAGTGGAATTCAGTAGATGGAAAACGGATAGAGGGTCTTAGCATATACAATTTAGTGTACGTTTCTGGTGTCATAGAGCAAAACGTTTTTGCCCGATGCGCTAAAGATTTTGACAACCAGCCGTCCTTTCCCTGTATGTCCTTCGGGTGGGCACCTCCATTTCGTGATACTTCAGTCGACTCAGCAGAAAATCGGCTCCATCGGGTATAGATGTAGAAGACTAGCACCACCTCCTATAGATATGCTCGTTAGTAGACGGATGGGCATTGAGTGAATATAGAGAAAAAAAGAATGAAAAAGAATCTTGCAAATCATTGTTTAATACATCTATTTTGTATTTAGGCATTGAGTTGTTTGTTACAGTAAAGACGCGTGGCTTAGGGGTTAGGGTATTCGGTTTACGATCGTAAGGTTGTGAGTTCCATTCCTGAGGACGCCGTCTGTCCTTTAGCAAGATACTTTATTTCGTGTTATTCCAGTTCACTCAGCTGGCAAAAATGAGTTGTATCTACTTGTTATTCAAAGGGACAGCCTTGTCACATTCTGTATCACGCTGAATCTCCCTGAGATCTACTTTAAATGTATGCGTGTCTGTCTGTGAAATGCTCAGCCACTTGCACGTTAATACAACGTGCAGGCTGTTCCGTTGATTGGATCAAATGGAACCCACGTCGTTGTAACCGACAAGGTCTCAGTTTGTTACTATGGTTGAGCGTACGTGTGTAGGTATACGTTCCACAGTGTACGCATTATATAGTAAAGTCATCTTTTCTCATTTTGGCACAAGACCATCAAGTTTGACGGGTGAGTAGATGATTATATCGACCTTAGTGCACAACTTATTTTATCGAGCCCGAAAGGATGAAATGCAAAGTCGACCTCGGTGAAATTTAAACATAAAGATGAACGAAATGCTGTTTAGCATTTTGTCCTGCGTGCTAACGATTCTGCCAGAACACGTTCTTAATAACACCACTACCAACAACAATAATGGTTTCAAATTTTACCACAAGGGCAGAAATTTCTTCGACCTCAGTGTTTCACTGGTACTTAATTTATCGACCCCGAAAGGATGAAAGGTAAAGTCGACCTCGGCGGAATTTGAACTCAGAACGTAAAGACGAACGAAATGCTGCTAAGCATTTTGCTCGGCGTGCTAAGGATTCTACCAGCTCACCGTTTTAATGATGATGATAATAATAATAATAATAATAATAATAATA
>NW_021832887.1:0-2500 GCF_006345805.1 Octopus sinensis
CACTTACAAAGCATTGGTTGGTCTTAGGCTATAGTAGAAAACACTAGCCCTAAGTGCCACACACTGGGATTGAACCGATAACCATTCCTTTGGAAAGCAATCTTCTTTGTGCTTTCTCTTTTTCAGTCATTGGTCTGTGTCCATACTGGAGCATAACTGAACTTTTTAATTTACCAAATTTGAAGATTAGTTCTACATCAAAATCTTTAATTTCAATTAATTAAAAAAAAAGAGATCATATAAGTCTCCAAATAGTAAACCGCATGGTTCCAGGTTCAGTCCCACTGAATGGTACTTTGGGCAAGTGTCTTCTATCATAGCCCTAGGCAGACCAAAGACATGTCTGTGAATTTGGCTGAATGAAACTGAAAGAAGCCTAGCATGTGTGGGATGTGTGTGTGTATGTGTATGTGTGTGTGTGTGTGTGTGTGTGGTGTCTGTGTATGATTGTCTGTGTGTGTGTGTTTGTGTTTGTATGTGTATGTGTGTGTGTGCATGTCTGTGTGTTTGTGCACATGTGCATACATGTGTGTGTTTGTATTTGTCCACCACCAAGTTTTGGATTGTTTCTGTTCCTGTAACTTAGCAGTCTGGCAAAAAGAGATCAATAGAATAAGTACCAGACTTTAAAAAAAATAAGCACTTGCATCAATTTGCTCAGTTAAACCATTCAAGGCAGTGCCCCAGCATGGCCACATTCCAATGACTGAAGCAAGTAAAATATAAAAGATGAAAGACAAATACACAACCACATGGTTCCGGGTTCAGTCCCACTGCATGGCACCTTGGGCAAGTGTCGACCAAAGCGTTGTGAGTGGAATTAGTAGACGGAAACTGAAAGAAGCTCCTCATGTGTGTGTGTGTGTTTGTGTGTGTGTGTATGTGTGTGTGTGTGTGTGCGTGCACTTGTGCATGTTTGTGTGTGTGTGTTTGTGTGTTGCATGTATGTGTGCATGTTTGGTGTGTGTGTATGTGTGTGTGTGTCTTTGTCTGTGTTTGTTCCCCAATCACTGCTTGACAACCGGTGTTAGTGAGTTTACGTCACCGTAACTTAACGGTTCAGCAAAAGACACTGACAGAATGAGTTCCTGGCTGAAAAGAAATAAGTCCTCGAATCGATTTGTTCGACTAAAAAACTCTTTGAAGGCAGTGCTCCGGCATGGCCGCAGTCAAATGCCTGAAACAAATAAAAGATTAAAAGAATGAAAGAACAAATCCAGAGCAAATTTAAGATATTATTCATATGCTTTGGCAATTAAGAACCTGAACACTGAATTCGAAGAATGAGATCATTATTCCTAAGGGACACAATTGGCAAAGATTCAATTTTATTATAAGAACTTAATTATTATAAATTGTAAAAATTTGGCTTCTGCAAATAAGGTTGGAGTTGAAATTTGCTTGATAGAGATAATTGGTTTATCGTTCTTAAAAGCAATAATATTTTCATTTTGGCAGTTGGATCTAATTAATTTGGCAATAATCTTAGCTCTTCTATGGATGAGCAGAGAATGAATGACTACCAAGATGAAAGTCAAGATATTATGTGCTCTGTAACTGAGGAAATTTTGCTATTATTTGATATATTTATTATAGAAGAAACAGAAATAATTGTTTCATTCTTTAGAAAATTGCAACTGAAATTCATCTAATTTAGTGACGCCCAATGATAAATTAATGATAGGCATTGGTGTGGCTGTGTGGTAAGAAATTTGCATCCCAACCACGTGGTTCCGGGTTCAGTACCATAGCAAGTGTTTTCTGTTATAGCCTCAAGCCAACCAAAGCCTTATCAGTTGATTTGGTTGACAGAAACTGAAAGAAGATGAGCTGAAAGGAGACAGAAACTGAAAGGCGGCAAGTTGGCAGAATCATTAGCACGCCAAGTGAAATTCTTAGTGGTATTTCATCTGCCGCTACGTTCTGAGTTCAAATTCCACCGAGGTCGACTTAGCCTTTCATCCTTTCAGTGTCAATTAAATAAGTACCAGTTACACACTGGGATTGATGTAATTGACTTAATCCCTTTGTCTGTCCTTGTTTGTCCCCTCTGTGTTTAGCCACTTGTGGGGAGTAAGAAATAGGTATTTCATCTGCCGCTATGTTCTGAGTTCAAATTCTATCGAGGTCGACTTTGCCTTTCATCCTTTCGGGGTCGATTAAATAAGTACCAGTTACGCACTGGGGTTGAGTGTAATCGAATTAATCCCTTTGTCTGTCCTTGTTTGTCCCCTCTATCTTTAGCTTCTTGTGGGCAATAAAGAAATAAGTAACTGAAAGAAGACTATTGTATAAATACATACATATATATATATATTATATATATATATATATATATATAATATATATATATTATATATGAGTGTGTATATATATAACGGGAAGGTTTATGAAAATAAACAAAAGACGAAGGCAGGTGGAGTACAAACAAGCAAATGTATTAGTGTGGCGCTCAGGAATAAAAATAGAAAAAGGTCTTTTACATTTCGAGCCTACGCTC
>NW_021832887.1:12500-27284 GCF_006345805.1 Octopus sinensis
CAGACCAGTCCCGCTGCGTGGCACCTTGGGCAAGTATCTTCTACTGTAGCTTCAGGCCGACCAAAGCCTTGTGAGTAGATTTTGTTGACGGAAACTGAAAGAAGCCCGTCGTATGTGTGTGCGACTTTGTGTCTGTGTTTGTCGCCCACCAGCGCTTGACAACCGGTGTTGGTGTGTTTACGTATAATTGTAAATATAACTCATTCTTCTTTCGTTTGTGCCCACCCAATCACTCACTCACTACACACACACACACACACATACACACACACACACACACATACACACACACACGGGCAGTGGGTGGCATTTACCTGTAAAAACCATGCAAAACAGACAGTAAAGCATGGTGCAGTCTTCTGGCTAGTCAGCTCCTGTCAAACCGCCCAACCCATGCCAGCATGAAAAACGGGCGTTGAACGAACGATGATGATGATCATCATCATCATCATGGTTTTGTCTGGCTTGTTCTACTAATTCTGCCATCCACCACCCTAATAATAACGGCTTCAAATTTTGGCACAGGGCCAGCAGTTTTTGAGGAGAGGGGTGATTCGATTACATCGACCCCTGTACTCAACTGGTACTTATTTTATCGACCCCGAAAGAATGATAGGCAAAGTCGACTTCGGCGGAATTTGAACTCAGAACGCAAAGACGGACGAAATGCCGCTAAACATTTTGCCCAACACAGTAACGATTCTCCCAGCTCGCCGACTTATCTACCGCATTAATAATCACACACAGAGGCACACATACATACACACACACACACACACATACATACATACATACATACATACATACATACATGTGGAGGCGCAATGGCCCAGTGGTTAGGGCAGCGGACTCACGGTCATAGGATCGCGGTTTCGATTCCCAGACTGGGCGTTGTGAGTGTTTATTGAGCGAAAACACCTAAAAGCTCCACGAGGCTCCGGCAGGGGATGGTGATCCCTGCTGTACTCTTTCACCACAACTTTCTCTCGCTCTTTCTTCCTGTTTCTCTTGTACCTGTATTTCAAAGAGCCAGCCTTGTCACACTCTGTGTCATGCTGGATCTCCTCTAGAACTACGTTAAGGGTACATGTGCTGTGGAGTGCTCAGCCACTTGCACGTTAATATCACGAGCAAGCTGTTCCGTTGATCGTATCAGCTGGGACCCTCATCGTCGCAACCGACGGAGTGCTTCTACTACATACATACATACATACATACATACATACATACATACATACATACAAACAAACAAACAAAATTTGGGTTGCTTTCAATTTTGTCGAACATTTGCAACTGAGCTTCAATTTTTGCTTCATTCGACAGGTATTTTGTTTTACATGTTCACTCCAAGTCAGAGGCATTATCGCAGTTACGAATTGGCAATTCAACACGGCGCCGATGTGAACACGGTGGCTAAAGATGGTACGAGCGCCTTGCAGCTGGGATGTGAATCTGCAGTTGAGAACGAAGAAATTTGCCTCGGTCTTCTCAGAGACGGAATAAACCCCGATATACGACCTCCGGTAAATAAAATCGATATATATATATATATATATATATATATACAAGATAAGAAAATGGAGAAATACATCTAAATCAAATATCAATTACCAGATAATACTCAATCACATACTTTATTAAACCACCACATAAGAGACTGTAGGGTTAAATATAAAAAGCAGAACAAATCAGTGTACATAAAGGAATGTACATAAAAAAGTGTACATAAAAGAGTAATGTTGTATAATAATTAGAATATATATAAAAAAGAATATAAATACAAGTAAATATAAATATAAGTATAAATTAGATCTTACAGCTGTTTCAGCCATGTCGATAATTATGTCTCATTTTACCAATATTAGCCCTTTATGGTTGGTCAATATATAGATATAAATGAGTTGATTTAGATGTATTTCTCCATTTTCTTATCTTGTATTAGTAATTTGTGGTAAATCATTTTACCTTTGCCCATATAATACAGTAAATGAATTGATTGCATCGCAATCATTAACATTTATGTATTAACTTTGTTGGGTACTTCACTAGCAGTATATTGGATATACGTTATCCCATAGAGGGTTGCATTTACAACCCCTATCTCAATTTGTATATATATATATATATATAGGTATTTTGAGTATCTGTTTTACCATCTATTTTCTTGTTCTTATTGGATAGTATAGGAAGCATGTTTTTTATATATCAATATTATTATTATTATATTATTATAACTTTGTAGTCATGTATATCCTCTGACGAGGCCTAGGGTTATTTAAACAGACAAATATAATCTTTACTGCCTAAGACTATACTATAATGGCATATATGAGCAATTTAAGGCGGATTGCCTCTTGATCATAGGCTGAAACAGCTGTAAGGAGCAGTTTATTTGTATTATTTTTATTGTATTGTTAATTTGCATATTGATGTATATTGTTTTGTTCGATTTTCGTGTTCCTATTTATATAATCAATAAATAATATGAAATTGTAATATCTGTAAGTTGATGATCGAAATGAATTTGTTCCTCCATTTTCTTATTTGTATTATGAATTTACGGTAAAATATTTTACCTTCACCCATCCGATACAATAAATGAATTAATTGCTTTGCAATTAAAAGCATTTATGTATTTAGTATTTGGGTACTTTACCAGCAGTATATTGGATAACTGATATCCCATAGTGGGTTACCCTCATAATCCCTATCTTACTTTATACTATATGTATATATATATATATATATATATAATTAGTGTACATTTAAACACAAAAAGTGACCTTAACAGGATACCTTACATGCTAGAAAGAACAGTCAAAGTCCCAAACCACGGTTAAGAGCAATTTCGAAGGGAATGAAAAATAAAAACATTTGCAATATTGTAAATGTTTTTATTTTTATTTTTCATTCCCTTCGAAATTGCTCTTAATCATGGTTTGGACTTTGGCTGTTCTTTCTAGCATGTAAGGTGTCCTGTTAGGGTCACCTTTTTTGTGTTTAAATGTACACTAATTATTTGTGAAAAATTTGTTTCTATTGACTATTTTACTAATTTATACATGCTAGCCACTGGTAGAACACAGACTAAGTCAGAAGAATTGAAATAAATTTAGATGTTACAAAGCCTCGCTTTCCTACTGCAGGAAAAAGATGACAGTAGGAGTTTCCTGACAGACCGTCTTATTATTTGTTGACTGATCCTCAGAGAAGTGAGTCCGGCAGAAAGATATCACTCGAAAACTTCGTGTTGGATGTTTGATCCACCTTCTTTTGTTTCTTTCTGTTGTTTTTTTCTCCAGCCACTACTACCAGCTTCTTTTTCATTCCTTTATTTATTTATTTATTTTTTTTTTTGTTCTTCTACTTATTTCAGAAAACTAATCACACACCTCTAATGTCAGCCGCCCAAAGCGGCAGTGCAAAAGTC
Source organism: Octopus sinensis (assembly GCF_006345805.1). Taxonomy (NCBI): domain Eukaryota; kingdom Metazoa; phylum Mollusca; class Cephalopoda; order Octopoda; family Octopodidae; genus Octopus; species Octopus sinensis. The sequence goes on from NW_021832887.1 coordinate 15,931, forward strand.
GTTAAGGCCATTCTTGAGAAAAGGGGAGATCCGAATATCAAGGACTGGAAGCGAAACAGAGCTGCCCACTTTGCCGCTGCCTACGGTCATTTCGAGGTTCTGGCGGCCTTGGCTGGTTATGGTGCAGATTTCGATTGTGCAAATGTTGAAGGAAATACCGCGCTCCACCTAGCGGCAAAAGGAAACTTCACCTTGTGCTGCCGATTCTTGGCTCAGAGAGGTAAATCATTTACTTGTGCTTAACTACATAAATTCTTGTTTGTATTTTGCTGTATTATTCCGTAAATCTTTCACGGTGTTACTAGAGGCATTTAGGGATTGGAAATGGTTCAACTGTATTCCCAATGTGTCACGTTGAGGCATATGGCGTCACATTCCCTCACATGTTGTTACGCTGCGTCAGAATGGGCCAGATTCCGTCAGATAGTCTGAAACTGAGTTCGATTCTGTTGTATTAAAGTTCGATTATATCAGACTTTAAACCACACGATATGTGCGTATATATGTATATGTGTGTAGGTAGATACATGCGCACGCACACATGTATATTCATATGTATACATGCATTCATACATATATATATATATATATACGTACATATACAAACACTTTGTGTGTATATATATATAGATATACATATATACATATATTTTATGTGTGTATATATATGTATATATATATAATATATATATATATATATATATGCCAAAGCATGGTCACAGCTCTTGAGTAAAAGAAATATATAGAAACATGAGTATGTGTGTGCGCATGCGCACATGCATTTATCCATTAAATATAATAAAAGCAGATTAAGTTGAAATATGTATCATTAAGTATGTATCATACTTAATGTAAATACACCGTTGAAATGCAAATCTGCTGCAGTATTCATCCAGAAATAACATCTCTTATGGGTGTGCTGAATTTATTAACACAATATATATCAGAGGGAGAGAAAAATCGTCCGAGCAGCGGCTCACGAGAACGCCAGATGTAAGGAAGCTACAACATGACATGGGTTACGCCACCTTTTACCTAAACGGTGAAGACTAATATAATAAAACCTCTTTTTTAGTTTCCATTGTTAAACAGTTAGCATTCAGCCAGAGATACCAATGAACAGAATTACGTATAGGAATGCTGTTGCCGTCTTCTTATTATTATTGTTTTCTTCTTCTTCTTCTTCTTCTTCTTCTTCTTCTTCCGAATCAGGACTCGCGCCATTAGCCACAAAGAATAATCTCTAATTCGAGCCTACTCTAAGCTACTAAGAATGCGTGTGGCAACTTGAAGATCCACCCACCACACACGATAGACTGGCGGTTGCACGGGCACGAAAGCTACGTTGTTATCCTCATTCCGTAAACGGTGGCTTTTAACGGGTGGAGAACTGAACCATCCTGGGGTACGGAGGATTCGCAATCTAGACTAGGGTCTGAAAGTTTACCACACCATAGTGGGTTACACCATGGTTCCTCTGCTTTGTGGCAGAAGTAGAAAGAAAGAGTGAGAGAAAGTTCTAGTGAAAGAGTACAGTGGGGTTTACCGCCCTCCCCCGCCGGAGCCTCGTGGAACTCAGATGTTTTTGCTCAATAAACACTCTCAATACCCGGTCTGGGAATCGAAACCGCGTTCTTACGACCGCGAGTCCACTGCCCTAACCACTGGGCCATATATATATATATATATAAAGCATAAAGTTATGTGTGAGAGGTGAACTGAAGCAAATAAAGCTTTCTGTATTTGTATCAGTTTGTGAATATATTATTGATAATACTGAGCATACATATTGGTGTAAACATATGCGCATAATTTTGCACCCTGAAATAATGCTACATGACGAAGGTTACGAAACGGCTGTAATCATATGGAAGTCAAAAATCTGTATTCACGTCCCACACCTCCTGACTATGCTCTATTTTCTCTGCACGGGAAAATTTTATTATTTCCTGGATTTTTAATTTCAAAGATATATTACATTACATAAATGCAATAATTGATCGCCACGTGAACTGATAGCCGATTCCGAACGGGGAGCTTACTGTGGATACCGACTTATTCTCTGAATCCAAAATTTTTTCTACTCTTGTTTTAGATCTGTGTGTATGTGTGTGTGTGTGCGTGTACGTGCATGTGTGTAATGTGTGCAGTATGTGTGTACATGCAGGCATCTATGTGTATGTCTGTCTACCTGCTTGTGTGTGTGTGTGTGTCTGTCTGCGTATGTATGTGTGTGTATGTGTGCCCACGTCACTATATGATTTATAATCTGTTTTGTATGACACGTTTTGGATTGTATGAGTCCCTGTGACCAATAATGAATTTATCATCATCATCATCATCATCATTTTTTTTTTCCTTTTTTCGGCAAACTCAGACGTCACTTCTAGCTTAGTTTTTAGCCGCCAGGCGTCACTGTCAAAATCTCGCTGTATATAACAGTGCAAATAACAAAGCAGCGCCGTTGCATTCATATCATTTTGTTTGCTGTCCATATATATACATACATATATACACACATACATACATACATACATACATACATACATATATCACACACACATTTATATATACATATGCATACATATATGTATGTATATATAAATGTGTATGTATATATAATAAATGTGTATATATATATATATATAGACACATTTATATATATATATATATATATATATATATATATATATATATATATGCATACATATATGTATGTATAATAAATGTGTATGATATATATATATATATATATATATATATATTAAAGGTATATATATATATACACATTTATATATAATATATATTATATATCATATATATATATATATGATACTGGTGTTTGTTGTTGTCAGTTGTTGTCGTCTTGTTATTGTTGTTGTTGTTGGTGGTGGTGGTGGTGATGGTGGTATGATGGCGGCGGCAACCATTCTTGTAGATGTCGCTAATTCGTTGATGGTTGTCGTCGTCGTGTTGTTGTTGTTGTTGTTGTTGTTGTTGTTGTTGTTGTTGTTGTTGCCGTTATTGTTATGATGCCAGTAACTCAATGCCGGTAAGTGTGGATGTTCACTGAGATGATGGCCTCGGGCTGGCAATTTACCGTATATTAACAGTTGGATAATAAAAAAAAAACAAAAAAAAAGAAAATATAAAAAGTAAAAAAAAAAAGATGGGTGGAGCGAGAAGTGGGGAGGAAGGATTGTGTCAGCTCATCAGAAGTTCTCGACTGAAGCAATCAGCGCTTAATTACTAGCTTCTTTTGATGAGTAAATTCAATCGCGTTTCTGTTTTTGCATGTGTCTGTGTGTGTGTGTGTTTGTGTGTGTGTGTTGGTGGTGGAGATGAGGTGGTAGGTGATTGGGGGATACGGTGAGTAGGGGTAGGGGTAGGGTTATGGATAGGAAGTTGTGGGACTGCGAAGTTTTGGATTGGGTGTCGTGGCGTACGTGGAGTGTGGATGAGGTGGCCTTTGAGGAAGACGGTGTTATTTTGGAGGAAGTGGGGTGGGGTGGGGGGTGGGGGAGTGGGGCGGTCGAGGTTGTTGTTTTGTTGGTTATGTACACATTTCTGACTGTGATGATGATGATGAGTGAGGAGGAGGAGGAGGACAACGACGACAACGATTATGATGATGATAGTGGTGGTGGTGCTGGTGACCTTGATGAAGATTATGACGATGCTGAAGATGACGGTAGATGATGATAGTGATGATGATGAGGAGGAGGAGGGGGAGGATAATGATGATGATGATGATGGTGGTGGTGGTGGTGAGGAGGAGTATGATGATGATGGTGGAGGTGACCTTGATAATTATGATGATGATAGATGATGATGGTGATGATGATGGTGATGATGATGGTGATGATGATGAGTAGAAAGTTATGAATGGTCAACGAGGACGAAGAAGGGAATAATGAAATAAAGAAAAAACAATTGTGTTGATGATGATCGTGATAATGGTGGTGATAATAGCGGCAGGGAGACAATGACGATGTTGTTGTTGTGATGGTGGTGGTGGTGGTGGTATCATGGAAAGTTATGAATGGCCAACAAATGAAGATGACGACGACGACGGCGACGATGACGGAAAAGCTGGAGAAAATGAAAATGAGGAAGAAAATAGAAAAATGATGATGGTGGTGGTGATGATGATGATAGTGATGATGTGAGGATGATGATGATGATGATGATGATGATGATGATGATGATGATGATGGTGATGATGATGATGACAACGACGACGATGATGATGATGATGATGATGGTGGTGGTGGTGGTGGTGATGGTGTTGTTGTTGTTGTTGTTGTTGGTGGTGGTGGTGGTGGTGGTGGTGATGATGATGATGATGATGATATAGCGGCTATTGTTGTTAACAATTTTAGATTTTCCCTTTTCATCTATTTATTTTGACATTTTTATATTATTATTTTTATTATTATTATTATTATTTAATCTTTCTCTGTTGCAACTGTCAAATCTTATTGCATTTACTGTTCTACAACACATACACACACACACACACACACACACACATACACGTACAAACACGCAAGCACATACGCCTTACATATTCACACACTCATGCTAACATATATATATACATACAATATACTTATGCACATTAACATACTCACCTACACAGACACACATGCATGGGTGCTAACACATTCATGCACACCAACACACACACACACACACACACACATACACATAGACACACGAGGAGAGAGGAAACAGAAAGATAGGAGGCGGCAAGAAGAGCTATAAGAAATTGTTAAACAAGAACATCAGGAACGGATGTCCTATCATTTTGTAAGGATGCGGCTGAGATGAGGAGGAGGAGGGGGAGGGAGGAGGAGGAGGGGTATTGTTGTCTACAACAACAGAAACAACGACTCCAACAGCGATAACGTCTGGGGGAGCCTGTGTGTCGTTTATCGTCATACAAGAAATAGATCTCAACTAAACGTCCCTCAAATCGGACTCTACCGGTTTTTTTTTTTTAGAACACGCTTGCTTATGTGGTCCAAGGCGCAGCAGTGCGCCAAAGAAAGTGCGGAATAGTCACGATTAGAATGTCCATGTTGAAAGGTCTGATGATCGATAAGCGCTGACTTGGGGGGGGCGGAAGGTTAAGCTATAGCAAGAACAATATTCCTGTATGCAGTTGCTTATATTGAATAATTTCTGGTATCTGTGGTTGAAGGGCAAGTGTTCATCAATGAAATCTAAAAGAATGGTTTTTACTAAATTAGTTTTGACATTTTAAGTGAAAGGTGGAGTAAACCATGTTATGTTGTGGCTTCTTTTCTTAATGATGGCTTTTTTAGGTGATTTTTTGTGAGAAGAGGATAATGCAGTATTTAAGTATGACAAAGCGGCGAGCTGGCAGAGACGTTAGCACGCCGGGCGAAATGCTTAGCGGTATTTCGTCTGCGTTATGTTGTGAGTTCAAATTCCGCCGAGGTCGACTTTGCCTTTCATCCTTTCGGGGTCAATAAATTAAGTACCAGTTATGCACTGAGGTCGATGTAATCGACTTAATACCTATGTCTGTCCTTGTTTGTCCCCTCTGTGTTTAGCCCCTTGTGGGTAATAAAGAAATAAGTATTTAAGCATGACCTTGGTCCAGTTGTGTGTGATTTGGTGTATATGTGTCTATGTATGTGTATGCGTGTGTATGAGTCTGTGCAAACTTTGTATGTTGTTGCTTAACTACAGATGGTGCCCAGTGCAACAGGCCTCTAATTAAAGATGTCTTAATTCTGACTATCCAGTCTCATTTCAACAGATATTTTGTGTCTAGAACCATATTATTGGTTGGGCCTTTTCTTTTAAAACAGCATGTAATTTGTGAGAAATTTGGGTGCTATTTCTTGCAAGTCGAGTGGTTATGGTGCAACCCTCTCATCAGCCAGGATATCTGTCTGTCTATCTAAATGTACATACGTATATGTATGTATAAATGTACGTACGTATGTATGCAGGAGTGGCTGTGTGGTAAGTAGCTTGTTTACCAGCCACATGGTTCCAGGTTCAGTCCCACTGCGTGGCATCTTGGGCAAGTGTCTTCTGCTATAGCCCCGGGCCGACCAATGCCTTGTGAGTGGATTTGGTAGACGGAAACTGAAAGAAGCCTGTCGTATATATGTATATATATATATGTGTGTGTGTGTGTGTGTGTGCTTGTGTGTCTGTGTTTGTCCCCCTAGCATTGCTTGACAACCAATGCTGGTGTGTTTACGCCCCCGTCACTTAGCGGTTCGGCAAAAGAGACCGATAGAATAAGTACTGGGCTTACAAAGAATAAGTCCCGGGGTCGATTTGCTCGACTAAAGGCGGTGCTCCAGCATGGCCGCAGTCAAATGACTGAAACAAGTAAAAGAGAAAGAAAAAGAGAGATACTCTGCATGTATGTCTGTGCATATATCTTTGGGTAAAAGAAAATACAGGAGAATCAGTTAATTATGATTTTATTCAACATATACCCCTCTCAGATTCACACACCTATTGTAGCCACCCTTCAGTATTTTCTAAGCCCTGCAAAAGAACACCGAAGGTTGGGCCTCCAACCAGGCTTTACGCGACACCCTTAAAGCCAGGAACCTTTCAGCACCCCCTCGTACATACATAAACAGGAGTGACAAAGATGTCACCAAGCCCCCACATTGTAACAGAAAATTTTGGCTATGCTACGGATGGAAGCACTCCGTCGGTTATGACGATGAAGGTTCTGGTTGATCCGAATCAACGGAACAGCCTGCTCGTGAATTAACGTGTAAGGGCTGAGAGCACTCCACAGACACGTGTACCCTTAACGTAGTTCTCGGGGATATTCAGCGTGACAACAGAGAGTGACAAGGCTGGCCCTTTGAAATACAGGTACAACAGAAGAAACAGGAAGTAAGAGTGAGAGAAAGTTGTGTGTGAAAGGTACAACAGGGATCACCACCATCCCCTGCCGGAGCCTCGTGGGCTTTAAGTGTTTTCGCTCAATAAACACTCACAACGCAAACTCCCGGTCTGGGAATCGAAACCGCGATCCTATGACCGCGAGTCCGCTGCCCAACCACTGGGCCCATTGCGCCTCCACGGCTATGCTATACCAGGTGTTAAGGCTCTTGCTCACATTTTCAGCGTGCCCCAAACTATTTACCGATATTACCTAGCCTTGAACAATGACATGCTACAAAAGCTATTTACCATACTATCCACCCATCCGCTATGCTATCAGCACGAAGGTCGCTCTTGCAGCTGTTCTGCAGTTTTTCTAAGCCCTGTAAAAGAACTCGGAAGGTTAGGACTCCAACCAGGCCTTTCGCGACACCCTTAACGCCAGGAACTTTTCACCACCCCCATCGAATAAACTGAACATGGACAAAATTTGTGCGAAGTTTTTTTTTTTTTTTCCAGGGTGCTCAATGACCGAGATGAGTAAACATGTAGCAGTAAGAAAAGATGTATGTATACGTGTGTATGAATATGTTTCTGTATGTGTGTGTGTGTGTGTGAGTGTGTGTGTGTGTGTGTGTGTGTTTGTATGTGTTTGGGGGTGTGTTTTCTCTGTGTGTGTGTGTGTGTGTGTGTGTGAGTGTGTGTGTGTGTGTGTGTTTGTATGTGTTTGTGTCTGTGTGTGTTTGTGTGTGTGTGTGTTTGTATGTGTGTGTGTGTGTGTGTGTGTTTGTATGTGTTTGTGTCTGTGTGTGTTTGTATGTGTGTGTGTGTGTGTGTGTTTGTATGTGTCTTGTGTGTTTGTGTTTGTTGTGTGTGTGTGTGTGTGTGTTTGTATGTGTTTGTGGTCGTGTTTGTTTGTGTGTGTGTGTTTGTATGTGTGTGTGTGTGTGTGTTTGTATGTGTTTGGTGTGCGTGTGTGTTTGTATGTGTTTGTGTGTGTGTTTGTATGTGTGTGTTTGTGTGGGTGTGTGTGTGTGTTTGTGTGTGGTGGTGTGTGTTTGTGTGTGTGTGTGTGTGTTTGTATGGTTTGTGTGTGCGTGTGTGTTTGTATGTGTGTGTGTAGTGTGTGGTGTGTGTGTTTGTATGTGTTTGTGTGTGCGTGTGTGTTTGTATGTGTTGTGTCTGTGTGTGTTTGTGTGTGGTGTGTGTTGTGTGTGTGTGTGTGTGTGAGTGCTTGTGTATGATTGTCTGCCATATTGTTCAATAAATATATTTTCTTCTTTCTCCCAGGCTGCAACGGCAAGTTCAAAAATTCAGATGGATGCACGGCTCGCATGATGGCCAAAGAGTGTGGAAACAAACAAGCAGCAAAAGAATGTAAGAAGGGAGAGAAACTGCATGGTAAAAGCGGAAAAGGTTCCGAAAAATTTGTTATAAAATTCCACGACTGGGCTTATGTTAATCTAGAAAAAATAAGAGCCGCTTTAGCCAAGTACGATACCCATAAAAATGGGGTTATACCAGCAGTCTACTTAAGAAGAGTGGTGCTGTCTTTAGACGCGCCCATTTCTTACGAACATTTGGAAACAATTAGCAAGCCGCTGGAGAAAGCTGGATCTATTAACGCGAAAGATTTCCTGGCCGGTAAGAAATACATGAAAAAGGTTTTCCAACAATCGTCTTACCTTCCGAAAGAAAAGAAAGCCAAAAGGGAGCGTCCAGGTAAAATGGGGAAATTCAAACTACCCATGGCCATATGCACGAATTCGAGCCCTAGGCGGACAGGAGTAAGCAAGCACCGATTGATTATATTGAATTTATTCTTGTGTAACAGATACAAACGGTTCGATCGCGACATGCCACCGAATCATCCGATGCAGGATGATTCGTATTGGTACGTCCAAGTGCCGGACGTCACCTACACAAATTAATGAAGCTGTTCGATCCAATGATGAGAAGTCGCTGAAACCGCCTTCGATCTAGGCACCCCCGGTCGACACGAAAGACAAATATTTCAAAACGCCGTTGATGGTTGCTGCTTCACAAGGAGGAACGTAGATCTGGTTTAAAATGCTTTCTTGAGAAACGGTAAGCAAAAGCTTTATTATGAGTCCAATAAGTTATACATCAATTTTCTATCAACGGAGGGTCAGTCTAATCAACTTACTCCTTTACTATAGCTTTACTAAGATCTTTGTCATTTACCGACAGATTAAAAAATAATTTTTTGTAACTAAACACTTTCCATCTTCGGACACGTAGAATGTGTCATATAAAACATCTTTTACTCTTGGCATTTTCTGAGAAAAACTTATATTTACGAAGTTATTTCACGTTAAAGTAGTCCTATTTCGGTAATTTCAACCAATCAATGACGTGTTTTCAGCTGAATAAAATTACTGCTGTTGTTTGTCAATAATAACTATTGGTGGTGTATATTTCGTTTGTCACTGTTATTTATGGCAACCCTAATCCTAAAACCCTCACCCTAACCCTAACCCTAAAACCTTAACCCTAAAACCCTAACCCTAAAACCCTAACCCTAAAACCCTAACCCTAAAACAACTATCATACATGTATGATGACTATCATACATGTTCTTTGTTTTTCATTCACCACAACAATGTCCGGTTTCCGATGTCTCGTCAGGTGATCGCACTGAATCATTGTATCCCACAGGATTTTCCAATTCTCATTCTCAGTGACTCCTTCTGAGGTTTTCTCATATTACGTGTTTGCTCTTTGTAGGCCGTGGAGCTCCCAATGGATCATTCTTGCCACATTGTCATGGCGTCTTTTCTATTCGCGTTGTGCCAATTTCGGACATTCGCTAATGATGTGCCATACCGTTTCACCCCTCTCACCACACATTCTGCATTTGTCGTTATCGGTAGTGTTGTCTATTCTGCACTTTACATTGTTGGTCCTTAATACTTGTCCTTGAGCTGCGCATATAAGTGTTTCTGTCTTTATCTTCAGGTCACTCACCCTCATCCATAGCCACCGCTTTTCTGTATCTGTCATGGCATTCATATCTCTTGTAAGCTGTCCATATATTTTTCTTTCCGTGTTGTTTCTTTATTATTGTTGTTGTTGTTGTTGTTATAAGGCAGCAAAATCCTTAGCAGCATTTCGTCCGTCTTTACGTTCTGAATTCAAATTTGGGGTTGATAAACTAAGTACCAGTAAAACACTGGGGTCAATGTAGTCGACGAGTCCCCTACCCCAAATCTCAGGCCTTGTGCCTATATTAGAGGGGATTATTGCTATTATTATTATTATTTTATTATTATTATTATTATTAATTGAGAGAGCAGTGCATGCCATCAAAGTGACACTGGGATAAGATATACGAAGCCCTGTATACCCATCATGACTACCCGTCTGATAAGGCTACACCAGGCACATGCATCACAACCATATGTGCGCGACATGGGGATCTCATATCAAGATGTACAGCGCATGACCTTGCAGATAGGGCCCAGGTAGAATTTTCTTCTGGTCGAGTAGCCCATCCCACTCAAAAGGTACCTGAATAAGGGTTGTTTAAGGATGTTGAATGAAACACTCATATTTCCAAAGGTGAATTATCCAAACCCCCAAGAATTCCTTTCAACACACGGCTATGAGGCTCCCCCACTACTTCTGCTCGTGATCAGAGATGCTCATATCGTCAGCCACTAAGGGACATAGTCAACTGGTTAAGGTCAAACAACTGACAAGCAAATCTGTGGTATTGAGCAGAATATTTGCTGTAGCCCATCTTTTATACCAAGACAAAACAATGTACATGATAACACTTCCAATCAGTTAAGATCAGAAGCCATGAGAGCCACTGCCTGTTACTGCATCAGGACATTGTACTTTTACTGCATCAGCATATTTATTATTATTATTATTGTGGTGGTGAGCTGCCAGAATCATAAGCATGCTGGACGAAATGCTTAGTGGCATTGCGTCTGTCCTTACGTTCCGAACTCAAATTCCGCCGAGGTCGACTTTGCCTTTCATCCGTTTAGTGTCGATAAAATAAGTACCATTGGGACGCTGGGGTCGATGTAATTGACTAGACCCCCTCCCCTAAAATTCAGGCCTTGTGCCTTTGGTAGAAAGGATATTATGTTGTTGTTGTTGTTGTGTTGTTGTTGTTGTTGTTATTAGCGGGCGAAATGCTTAGCGGTATTTCGTCTGCCGCTACGTTCAGAGTTCAAATTCTGCCGAGGTCGACTTTGCCTTTCATCCTTTTGGGGTCGATTAAATAAGTGCCAGTTATGCACTGGGGTCGATATAATCGACTTAATCCGCTTGTCTGTCCTTGTTCGTTCCCTCTGCGTTTAGCCCCTTGTGGGTAATAAAGAAATAGGTATTCGTCTGCCGTTACGTTCTGGGTTCAATTCCGCCGAGGTCTGTCCTTGTTCGTTCCCTCTGCGTTTAGCCCCTTGTGGGTAGTAAAGAAATAG
>NW_021832888.1:0-5000 GCF_006345805.1 Octopus sinensis
ATCCGGGAATGGATGAATGGTGAAGTTCACCTTGATAGGATTTGAGTCAGATTGTAATATTTCAACGAAGTTTTTTTCCAACGCAGTAACGAACCTGGCAACACAATAGAATACAGTCTCAAAGTTTTGCTTTTGCTTACCGTGGTATCTAAAATATTTGAATGTGTACATGAATATGTATTTCTAAGTTGCCTTTTTATTAATATACTCATATATTGAATTAACGTGAAGACATACGCATGTTAATGCACATGTTGAAGAGACTCCCCATATGCATAGGCACTTTGACAGTTCAATATCAACGAAAAAAAAAGCTCGCTATTGAGTGTTAGCAAAAGCCATGGATGAAGATGTCCGTAAAGGTACTTGCGGTCGTACGAAAGATGTATAGTTTTTCTGCTCGTGTTTGAAATCAACGATTCAGGCCAACGTCTTTAGTATAAACCACTATGCGACCCATCGAGAAAGGGTTAAAATGCCGTTTTATAGCAATGCTGGTGAGAGATAGGGAAGCGATGGAGAAAGCATGTCTCATACAATGTTGTTTGGCTTATTTCTTTATTGCCCACAGGGGGCTAAACATAAAGGGAACAAACAAGGACAGAAAAAGGGATTAAGTCGATTACATCGATCCCAGTGCGTAACTAGAATTTATTTCATCGACCCCGAAAGGATGAATGGCAAAGTCGACCTAGACGGAATTTGAACTCAAAACGTAACGGCAGACGTGGTACCGCTTCTGCCAGCTAACCGCCTTAATATATATTGTGCTACGTATGCATGTATGTGTGGGGCGTTCTGTTTATCAAGTGTTGCTAATTAAGGTCTCGCAAATTAACATATCAACTGCGCCTGTCTTGATATATATTCTTGTTTGTTCAACGTTGACCCTTAAACACATTTCTCTAATTCCTAGATGCCTTTGTTTATATTTACGCATCACTGATTTCAGCCAATTTAAACGCATTCAAAAATGAATGCCAATCAATTCTTCAATTCCCAAATATTTTTTTTACTGATTCCTGTCTTCGGCATGTCCCTCGTTAACCCGACCGCCACCGTCCCCCAACCACACCGCACCACCATCACAGCCCTCTAGAACTTGCTACTACTCATAAGAATCACCAACACCACCACCACCCCCATTAACATAAGCATCAGCATCATCACTACCATTACCTCCACATCCATCACGACCATCTGCTACCAGCGTCACCACTGCTACTACCATCATCATCATCATCATCATCATCATCATATCACTTCCACCACAACCAACACTAGCATGCCTGTCACCAACGGCACCACCTCTACAGCATCATCCCCACACGAACCGAAGACTACCAGCCTCCTTCTTCCCTCCTCCTCCTTCTTCTCTTCCCCTTCTTCTCCTCCTCCTCCTTCTTCTCTTTCTCCTTCTCCTCCCCCTCCTTCTCCTCTTCCTTCTTCGCTTCCTCCTTCCCCTCCTCCTCCTCTTTTCCTTGTTTCTATGCTTTAATGGCGTCCATGAACCATTTCGAATAATTTATATTTTCCATTCCGTCTTTGTATTTTAAATCTATTCAAAAATTCTAGTTCAAATCATTGAAACTTATTTCGATTTTTCATTACTAATACTGCTGCTGTGTGCACAGTACTAATGTGTCTCCGGGTATACTCAGCTCACAAAATGGACCCAAGTAGGAAACCGGCACCAAAGTCTATAGAAATTAAATACTGACGAAGACAATCACCAGTAAAACCTTTGCAGTCACATGATATTTTTGTTTCTAACGCTCTAATTAAGTAACAGTCAATACTTGATTAATTTTACGTAATTTTACATAAAACAGCACGCATGCGCACGACAATTTCCTAAAGGATTTCAATAGATATTAGTATCATAAATAGGGATAGAAAATATAGAAATCATTTCATATTCATATAAATATATAAATATATCCATTTCTATTAATATATAATCATAATTTTTTTCCACAGTTAGTAAATATTATGTCTAACATTTCTTTTAATTCAACTCATTAAAAAAATCACCATTTACTAGCTAATTATGATTATATATTAATAGAAATTGATATATATATATATATATATATATATATAATTATAATATATATATATATATATATATTATATATATATATATTTATATAGATACGAAATGATTTCTATATTTTCTATCTCTATTTATTGAAATCCTTTAGGAAATTGTCTAAAGAATATTTACTTAAATTTCTTAATATAGAATCTGGATGTCAAATGATAAGAGACATTAAAACCTCTAGAACACTAGTAATCTATGTTCCCCTAGCCCTCTAACTCCGACCTACTAGCTTTTTGCTATAATACATTCAAATGTATCTAAACTGAATTCCTCAAAAGTGGGAATAGGTTTATGGTTTTGACATTTCTACTATCCCTTCCTATATCTATAAATAGAAAAAATTCTTTGTCTCCATCCTACCAAGAATAAAACCCCCCTCCCCACTGACAGATCTAAATAACAAAGTGAACTCAATAATAAAATCTACAGTCAGAGAGTGAACATACTACTATCATATTCTTAAGGACGAAATCAACCTCTCTGTCTATATATCTACCCTCTTAATAAAGTTGGCAAATGAAATAGAGATAAGAATGGTCATTGTCCGTTTGATTGGAAAATTCTATAAGTGGCTGAAGATTGCTCGACATTTTAAAACTGATGTAATACTTACAGTGTTTAATAAAAGTAGCATGAAACAATTGTACTACTCTACCTCGGATATACTTGTTGCTTATTTTGATTTTATATATATACATACACACATAGGCGCAAGAGTGGCTGTGTGGTAAGTAGCTTGCTAACCAACCACATGGTTCCGGGTTCAGTCCCACTGCGTAGCATCTTGGGCAAGTGTCTTCTGCTATAGCCCCGGGCCGACCAATGCCTTGTGAGTGGATTTTGTAGACGGAAACTGAAAGAAGCCTGTCGTATATATGTATATATATATATATATATATATATATATTATATATATATATATATATATAAAGTGTGTGTATGTGTTTGTGTGTCTGTGTTTGTCCCCCTAGCATTGCTTGACAACCGATGCTGGTGTGTTTACGTCCCCGTTACTTAGCGGTTCGGCCCAGAACAAGTACTGGGCTTACAAAGAATAAGTTCCGGGGTCGATTTGCTCGACTAAAAGGCGGTGCTCCAGCATGGCCGCAGTCAAATGACTGAAACAAGTAAAAGAGTAAAGAGTAAAGAGAGTACATATATATTTGCAAATTCAACTATAATATATATATATATATATATAATATATATATATATATGTGTGTATAGCTAGACGGATAATAGATAGATATACATACTGATGCACACACACGCACATATATGAAACGCAGGCGACATAGAAGAAAATTTATATGAAGAAATTTTATACCAATAAGAAAATTTATATCAATTCTCTTCTACGAGATTGAAATAACTGTGATTGTTAGCGGTATAAATAACCATATTTTACAAATATAGACCTAAGATTTCTTTTAATGCTTTTTTTTTACCTGTCTGACGAATAACTTGCTCAGACGTTACTTCCTGTTCTTTCTTTCTTTTTTCTTTCTTTCTTTCTTTCTTTCTTTCTTTCTTTCTTTCTTTCTTTCGTTCTTTCTTTCTTTCTTTCTTTCTTTCTTTCTTTCTTTCTTTCTTTCTTTCTTTCTTTCTTTCTTTCTTTCTTTCTTTCTTTTGTAGTAGAAGTTGTTGTTGTAGTTGTAAATTCAATAAACTAATTATTTTAATTATTAATTAGCGACACAAATTAATAAATTCTCCAAAAAGAAAGAAAGAACCAAAAAAAAAAAGCGAAGTATAGTTCGAAAGAAAATAAAAATTGCAACAAAAACAAACAAAAAAAGACAAAGAAATCGAATCATTGATAAAATAAATGATTTTGTTTGTTTTAAGAACAGCACCATCTCCATAACCGCCACTGTCACACCACTACCACCACCACCACCACCACCGATACCAGTACCAACACCAATACCATCATCGCTGCTGCTGCTGCTACTACTACTACTAATACTACTACTACTACTGCTGCTGCTGCTGCTGCAGTTGCTGCTTCTGCTGCCACTACTACTACTACTACCATCGCGGCGTCCGTCACCAGCAACAGTTGCTGCTGTTACTACTCTACTACTACTACTACTACTACTACTACTACTACTACTACTATTACTACTACTACTACTAGTGGTGCTGTTTCTTGGCCTTCTGGTATTGAGCGGAAGCCAGTGGGGGGTACGTTACAACGGTTAGATGCAAAGGAACACACACCTTACAAGAAACAATCAAAGAGTTTCACGGAAAGAAGCAGGAGACCACCCCGATAGCATTAAACACATTTTCGTAAAAAAGAAACTAACAAATGGCAATAGTGGTGTACAAAGTATGAACAAGGATGGATTATTAAAATGTACAGCAGCCATATTGATTTTTTTCAGAGAATGTTACTCACCATCCTCGATTTCTCTAACACATCAAATTCAAGTGTCTCATTCCAGTTTTTACCGGCATCTTTCAGTTGCATTGTTAACGTGGGCTATCCACACCAATTTCTCCATTTCTACATAACCTATACGAAGGCACGTGGGCTAGTGATTGGGATGCTGCTCACACGATCGCAAGATTGTGGATTCGATCCCCGTACCGGCCGGTGTGTTGTATTCATGAGTAAAACACTTCGTTTCTCGCTGTTCCTCTGCACTCATCTTTAAATGAGTAACCTTGTGAACGATTGGTGTCTCTTGCAGGGGGAATGTTGTGACCATGGTTACATATACGCTATAGCAACTGGATAACTGACTCTTTGGGGCCTGGAGCTTCAGGCATTAATGTCCAATGTTAAAACAGAATTTGTCATTAATTTACTAGGAAGAAACGCTTCTCTTACAATCCTCGTCTTTCATTGTGACCGCTTGACCGGAAAGAAAAACGCTCAATCGTAAAG
>NW_021832888.1:10000-29783 GCF_006345805.1 Octopus sinensis
AAGATTGCGACTAAAAACGAATTCCCCGAAGGACATTGATTATTAAAAGGAAAGCTTTAAGCATTTTCTGTGTGATTAAGAAAAATTAATAAGAGAAAATGAGATCTTAGCTGCAACTAAAGAAACAGCTACTTCTGGCTGGGCTTACAAATTGAAAAATAGAACAAGAAATGACAATGCTTTTGTAAGAGGTGAAGCTGTTAATGGAGACGATGTTTTAATGGGAAAATAGTCCAATGTTTTCTTAATTTGGATCAATAGTGAATACAGAGAAAAACTAACAACAAGGAGGTAGATGACAATGAGAAACATATAAAGGAAATCCCCGTAAAGGAATGTGATATGTTGTTTTGAGAATTTGAAAAGTCGAACCAATTAATAAATGATATCGACCTTTGCCCCAAACACAACGAGAAAACTGAGTGAAACCGAACAAAGAGTTTCTCTAATACACGTATATAGAAGCAAGAATTTAGAACTATATAAATGCAAAGATGTTGTCCAGTTGACATTATTCAGATGTCTTACAAAGGTGTATGTATAGAAGAAGAAATGAAATCGTTCCCTCTTTCTGCGATATTCTTTTTATTGGTTTCAAAGAAAGGGTATGACCATGCTGGGGCATATAATTTCTAAGAAATTGTTCGACAGTAAATATTTTCATGCTCTATTATTGTTTTTTAAAAAAATCTGACTTTCACATCGGTTAGCTTACGACTTCCTGTCGAGCAACTATTGGTTTCTTAGGGCAAGTAATGTAGAGTATTATTATTGTTCAACACAGCTTCTGATTCAGTTGGGATAAACTGAATGCTTAATATTTATTAACAATTAACTTTCTTGAGTTGAAACCAAATACACAAACACGCACAGAGTAACAAACACACATACACACAAACACACAGACACACACGCGCACACAGACACAGACACACACACACACACACACACATACACATTTCTATACTTTTATTCAGCCGTTCAAGGAGAGTCACAAACTATACTCTAAGGAAGATATGTTTATTATTTTTCTCATTTTTCGGGTTTTGTGCCAAGAGAAGAAAAAAAAAAAGATTATTTTTCTCATTTGTTCTCAATAAGTTTCCCCAATTTTGACGCGTATCCACTGTGCAACAGTTAATCTAAAACACGGTTTACTTTCTCTCTCTTTCTCCCCTTTTCCCCCTTTCTCCGTTAAATGTTCCCCTTCATTCCTCATTCCTTTCTGCAGAGAAGTATTTGCTTCAAACGTCAAAGACCCTTCTAATTTTTCTGGATGCACCCTATTTGCCTCTTTGATGTTCCCTCACCTGTCACTCTTCTGATTATTTTTGATTTTGTACAATTTTGTCCCCCCACCCACAAATACACAGACACACACACACAGACACACACACACCACACACACACATTCATCTTTGGCGACTCAGGTACTCGGGCTGTTCGGGCTTAGCCTGAGTCTAAGTTTAATTTAAATGGTCGTGTATTTGCAAGCTGGTTTAATTTCTACCAACACTTACTTCAAGTATGTAATTGCAGCCAATAACTCGGGCCCCTTTCATTGAGCCTAGCCGCAGTTCATTATTTTCAGTCAGTGGTCGTCTTTGAGGTGTCCTGTATCGAAAAATATTCGTAGCGGACGTTTCCTCGATATTGTTCCCATGCGCCTGACTGGGGCTCGGAAATTACAGCCCGAGTTATCTACAATCATAAAAATTACAATATTCTTAAACAAACGAAAAATTATCCAGGTTCTCAGAGGTGAGAATATACTGCTTCGCGCAAGCAGCACGAACATTTTTCTCGCGTACACGTAGCATCGATCGCATTCTCACCTGGAATCGATTTTTGTAATTTTTCAAGACTTATACACGCCCTGATATACGCATTATATATACATGTCTACACACACACACACAACACACACACACGCACACGCACACAAACACACACACACACACATATATATATACACACATATATATATATAATTATATATATATTTATATATATATATATAAATATGTACACATTATATATATACATACACACACACACACATATATATATATACACACATATATATATATAATTATATATATATTTATATATATATATATATAAATATGTACACATTATATATATACATACACACACACACACACACACACCACACACACACATATATATATATATATAATATATATATATATGAATACACATTATATATATGTTTATATGCACACACACACACATATAATTTAACACAATATATCTGATTAATAATATCTGTTATGATTGTGCGGTGGTGGTGGGCGATAATAATTCACCGTTCTAAGAGACCTGCGGCGGGAATATTTTAACTTTTGCGGCTGTCAAAGCTTTCTTTCTATAGATACAGACAGACGTACAGTGACAGAGGTGGTGAGGGTAAGAGAGACAGAGAGACGGCGAAGCTGTCAAACGTCGTTACAGAGAGAAAGTGGAGGGAAAGAAGGAAAGAGAGAGGCGGAGGAAGACAGGGTGATATGCGAAAGGGAGAAACGACAGACACTTGCAAAGTGTGGGTTTTGTTGCCCTAGTAACCACAGCGTTTGAGATAGGGGTTTCTAACCTAGTCCGCTCACTTCCTCGCCTCTTTTTACATGTCCCTGTAAATTTTGGAGCCAATCCGACCCCATCTTGTGCCCCTTAACCCGTTCCAATCCCCAAACCAGACAAACAAACTTTCCGCATTTCAGCCTTATATATATATATATATATATATATACATACTGTATACGAAAATTGTAGACTCTCTTTTCTAGATGGACGACAAAAAACTATTTAGAAGAGACAATATTCGGTCGGAGAAACTAGTGAAGTTGTTCATGAATTTATCCAGGTTAAAATTGTGAGATAATAAAGGTTAGAAAATTTGTCGAAGAATTCTAAGGAAAGGCAAAACAATAAAAAATGAGATTATTAAATAAGATCCAATCTCTGAGGTGAAATTATTAAAGAAGACAGATCCATTTAAATACTTGGAACCAGGGGAAGCGGATAATATATAGCAAGCAGAAATGAAAGAGAAACAAAAAGACTCCAATATAATAAATGGTGTAATCAGGAAATGTCCAAGCTATTACGTAAGAAGCTGAAGGATATTCTTTTCTACTCTAGGGATAAGGCCCCGAAATTTTTGGGGAGGGGACCAGTCGATTAGATGGACACCAGTACGCAAGTAGTACATAATTTATCGATCCCGAAAGGACGAAAGGCAAAATCGACCTCGGCAGAATTTGAACTTAGAATGTAGAGACAGACGGAATATCTATTTCTATTTCTTCACTACCCACGAGGGGCTAAACACAGACAGGACAAACAAGGACAGACAAACGGATTAAGTCGATTATATCGACCCCAGTGCGTAACTGGTACTTAATTTATCGACCCCGAAAGGATGAAAGGCACAGTCAACCTCGGCGGCATTTGAACTCAGAACGTAGCGACGGGCGAAATATCGCCAAGCATTTCGCCCGGCGAGCTAACGTTTCTGCCATCACGATGTATGTATTGTATAGAGGCCCAATGACCCAGTAGTTAGGGTAGAGCTCTCGTGGTTATAGGATCACGATTTCGATTCCCAGACCTGGCCTTGTAAATATTTATTGCGCGAAAATACTTTAAGCTCCACGATGCTCCGGTAGGGTGAGGGTGAAACCTGCTGTACTCTTTCACCACAACTTTCTATCTCTCTCTTCCTGTCTCTGTTGTACCTGTATTTCAAAGGGCCAGTCTTGTCACACTGTGTGTCACGCTGAATCTCTCCGAGAACTACATTAAGTGTACATGTGTCTGTGGAGTGCTCAGCTACTTGTACGTTAATTTCACGAGCAGGCTGTTCTGTTGATTGGATCAACTGGAACCCTCGTCGTCGTAACCGACGGAGTACCGAAGTATAGTAGCATGAGTGCATTGTGGGTGTGACTGTGTGTATCTGCGTATGTGTGTGTGTGTGTGTGCGTGCGTGTGTGTGAGAGAGAGAGTGTGTATGTGTGTGTATATATATATAGAAAGAGAGAGAGAGAGAGACAGATGGAGAGAGTGAGAAAGAGAGGTAGATAAATATATATATATATATATATAGAGAGAGAGAGAGAGAGAGAGAAGAGAGAGAGAGAGACAGATGGAGAGAGTGAGAAAGAGAGGTAGATAAATATATATATATATATATATATATATATATATATATATATATATAGAGAGAGAGAGAGAGAGAGAGAGAGAGAGAAAGAGAGATAGAGATGGAGAGAGTGAGAGAGATAGATAAATAGAAAGCGAGAAGGAGAGGAACACAGGAGTTTTACCCTATTTTTCACTTTGAGTCGAAATAAATTTTTATCAAATGTTCGCTATCTAACAAAAATTATAACAGCTAAGCAAATGGCGTTCCTAAATACATTAGAAACCTTATAGTATAATCTGATCATTATTTCAGAAAATTATCGGCGTTCATTTTGAGCATATAAAAGACAAATTTGGTTAGGGCCAAATGAGTAAGCCAAGATATGGTAAATCTACCGCTGAAATTCCCCAGAAAACAAACTCATATGCATCAATATAATTTTACTAGACATCAGAAAGATCAGAAATAAAAGAACAATTTTAAATATCTATGCCCACGGGCATATGGCGTAGTGGTTAAGAGTGCGGGCTACTAACCCCCAAGATTCTGAGTTCGATTCCAGGCAGTGACCTGAATAATGATAATAACATCGAAAAGTACTTTGGGAATGAGAACCCAGGTTCGAAATTTCCCCAAGACACCTGATAAAAGCTGGAGGGTATATCAGCCAAAATGTTGTGTTAACAATGAAGAAGATGAGGACGTAGTAAGTAGCTTGCTTATCAACCACATGGTTCCGTGTTCAGTCCCACTGCGTGGCACTTTGGGCAAGTATCTTCTACTATAACCTCGGGCCGACAAAAGGTTTGTGAGTGGATTACGTCGACGGAAACTGAAAGAAGCCCGTCGTATATATATATATATGTAGGTGTGTGTATATGTTTGGGTGTTTGTGTTTGTCCCCCCACCAAATCACTTGACAGCCGATGCTGGCGTGTTTACGTCCCCATAACTTAGCGGTTTGGCAAAAAAGAACGATACAATAAGTACTAGGCTTACAAAGAATAAGTGCTGGGGTCGATTTACTCGACTAAAGGCAGTGCTCCAGCATGGCCACAGTCAAATGACTGAAACAAGTAAAAGAGTAAAAGAGAATGCCAATAATTTAAATATATAGGTCAAACGAAAGGGCGTTATAGAAAAATGACACATGATATGAAATTAACGAAACTATATTAAAAACAAAAGATTCCACATAGAATATTCTCTGTAGCTTCTTCATAATCTTCTGGAGTGTCTCCCTTCGTGATATATTTACGGTACACGTGATATATTTTCGGTACGCAGTTTAAGATAAGGAATTATTGAAATTAGTAATTTTTACCCCATTTTACCCTATTTTTAGACGTCATCTTTTTGAAACTTGAAAATTATCAAATTAGACATTAGATTGAAGAAAAACTGACTTGGAATCCAACAGAGAGAAGAATATTGATTGTCGAACGCCAAAAATTATCCAGATATTTTATTAGTTGTCTTAATTACAATTAGGTTAAAATTTAGTATAAATTTCTTGATAAGTAACTATCACTTGACTGTGTTTCGAACTCTCTCAACTTCAACAACAATTATGCTGACCAATTTTTACGTCTAAATATAATGATTTTTTTTTGTTTGTTCCTTCTCGAGCCGCGTCGGGCTCATAAGGGCCGGTTTCCCGGTTTCCTTGGCGTATAGGTTCCCCACCTGGATAGCATGTCGGTCCGTCACAGGTGAGCTGCAAGATGCAGGGGGAAAGAGTTAGAGAAAGTTGTGGCGAAAGAGTCAGCAAAAGTTCGCCATTACCTTCTGTCAGAGCCGCGTTGAGCTTAGGTGTTTCGCTCATAAACACACACATTGCCCGGTCTGAGATTCGAACCCGCGATCCCTCGACCGCGAGTCCAATGCTCTAACCACTAGGCTATGTACCTCCACTAAATATAATGTAGCAATGCAAAATGATGATGATGCGGTACTTGGAACATAATGGCTTCAAACAAGCTGAAAGAAAATAACAAGAAATCAAAATTTACTAATTTTACCCCACTTACAAATTTCCCCACTATCCCCATGTATTGTATATATATTCGGTTTTAATTGTTTTGTCTTTTGTTAGAGCTTCTTCCACAGATTTGTCTAATACCCTAATTAAATTTTTATCCCGGATAAATTCACGAACAACTTCAATAATTTCTCACTTCTAAATTGTTTTAAGTCATCCATACAGAAAATAAAGTCAACAATTTTTCCATAGCACTATAACATGTATATCCATTGGTGGTTTAATTCAGTAAATTTGATTATGGAAAAGTATATAAGATTTAAAGGCCGTCGTCAATGATTGTTATTCTTATGGGCATAGAAGTGCTTTAATCATATCATTCATTTTGATATGGTATCATTGATGTAACTTATTAAGCACTCCTCTATCTGTATGTTGTGTCACCAACACCCAAGAGAGTGATATGTTATCAAATGCTTTTCGGTAGTCAATTGACGTCAAGTTATTTTCTCATTTTGTTGTCTTCAATAGCTCTCTGATTCAATATTAGCTGCTCTTTACAGCCACTCTTGTATCCCTTTCGGGCATCGGTTCTGCGTCTCTGGCAAGACATTACTGTCAGGAGGTCAACCAACTGCTGTTTGAGTACAGATGTAAGGGCTTCATACTTAGCTTGATGGCAAACAGGTTACAGGCCGATGGTTTTGATGTCACTAGGGTTTCGTCCTTTGTTTTGAGGAATCAACATTATATCCATCCTTTTACCAATTCAACTGTTAATTCCAGATTTGTTTACTAATTCATTGAATGGTGCTGTCACTGACTCATGAATAACAGCTTCAAGTGAGAGATATTGCCAATCCTTGTTGAACTTGCATTTGTATGCGGCTTTTAACGTATTATTGAATTCCTTGTTGTAAAAGCGCGTGGCCGAGTGGTCAAAAATTTGCGCTCGCGATCGTAAGATTGTGGTTTCGATTCCAGGACCGGGAGATGCGTTGTATTACTGAGCAAAACCCTAAATTTCGCTTTGCTCTAATTCACTGAGCTGTACATGAGTTCCAGCAAATGTCTAGAAAGTTAATCCTGCGACGGACAGATATCCCGCTTAGGGGAGGGAGCGTTCTAATCTCAATCAGTTGAAAACACCATGGAAACTTTTTTTTGCATTATTTACATTATTTACATTTGACGGATATTTGTCCTCATCTTGTTTGTTATTAACACAACGTTTCGGCTGATATACCCTCCAGCCTTCTTCAGGTGTCTTGGGGAAATTTCGAACTTTGGTTCTCATTCCTAAGGTATTTTTCGATGTTGTTGTTATTATTATTATTATTATTATTATTATTATTATTATTATTATTATTATTATTATTATTATTGTTATTGTTCAGGTCTCTGCCCACGGGCATATGGCGTAGTGGTTAAGAGCGCGGACTACTAACCCCAAGATTCCGAGTTCGATTCCAAGCAGTTACCTGAACAATAACAACAATAACAATAATAATAATAATAATAATAATAATAAAAATAACATCGAAAAATACCTTAGGAATAAGAGCCCAAGTTCGAAATTTCCCCAAGATACCTGAAGAAAGCTGGAGGGTACATCAGTCGAAACGTTGTGTTAACAACAAACAAGATGAGGATAAATATCCGTCAAATGTAAATAATGTAAATAAGGTACATAATTCCTCATCTCTTAAATATAGAACTGTACCATGGAAACTGGTTTTAAGATGAGAACTTACGAGACCTAATATTCATGACTTGTGAATGAAAATAAACACGACCCGCTATATTTGACAATTCTTTGTCAAATATGGCGGGTCTTGTTTGTAATATTATTGCGTTTTTCATTGTCCTTTTCCCTTCAAATCCACTGTACTTTCTGAATGTGCTGGATATTTTTGTTCAGTATTTTCTATCATAATTCTGGAATTACCGTCGCTATTTTATAACAACTCCTGTAAAATTATAAAGTTATGTAATTAAGTTACCTTGTTTTCCCGAAGCCTCGAAACCTGCATGATTTTATGTTGATATGATTAGCTTAAGCCTATCTGTAACTTTCAAACTATCTTCTTTCTTATTAGTAAAATGTTTTGATGCATTTTTTTTACCATTTTCGTTGTGATGTGCGTTAACTTGAGTTAGTTCAGTAAGGCTTCTCATTCAATTTTAAGTTGATTATTTTCTTTCTGTATTTTTTTCTTATTTGGTCTGGTTGATCATACTCTGAATCTATCAAAATCGAATCCGATTTCTTTCAATACTTTTACACTTACTGAATAAATTACACAATTCAGTCTGTTGCTATTTGGTTAGATCGTCTCTCTGAACACAACGATTTCTCACACACATATGTACATTCTTCCTTGGAATTATTTTCCTATATGTGACTAAGGCATGAATTTCTTTCAGTTCTATATTTACGGGCATATGGCGTAGTGGTTAAGAGCGCGGGCTACTAACACCAAGATTCCGAGTTCGATTCCAAGGAGTGACCTAAACAATAATAATAATAACATCGAAAAATACCTTCGGAATAAGAACTCAGGTTCGAAATTTCCCCAAGACACCCGAAGAATGCTGGAGGGTATATCAGTCGAAACGTCGTGTTAACAACAAACAAGATGAGGACAAATATCCGTCGAATGTAAATGATGAATTTCTTTGTTTTATGTTTTTTCGATTGTGAAGGCGCGTGGTTTACTGGCGAAGGTATTGCATTAAGTTCGCACTTATGATCGCAAGATTATAGTTTCGATTCGTGGACTGGGCAATGCGTGTTGTTCTACAACAAATCACTTCATTTCTCGTTAATCCAATTCACTTAGCTGGCAAAAATGAGTATACCTGAGATGGAACTGTGTTCCGTCCAGAGCGGCGACGGAGGAGGATATTTACGTCACAGAATCCGTGAAGCTAGCCTCATGAGCCTCTGGTTCGGGAAGGGCTTTCTACTTCTTTTTTTGCTTTTTGAAGCTTTCTGATTATTAATGCCCCTTTCTATTTTTTTTTATAGTTTATGTTAGGTTCTACGTTAACACTGGTTGATCTGCAATTTTATCAGACAAACGTGGCTTCAGGAGTACATATATTGTACCTGTATATTTAATAAAAATAGTAAACCTTCCTACTATAGGCACAAGGACCGAAATTTTAGGCAGGGGCCAGTCGATCACATCGTTCACAGCGTTCAACTGGCATTTATTTCATCGACTCCGAAAGGATGAAAGGCAAAGTCTACCTCAGCGGGAGTTTGAACGTAATGCTGCTATGCACTTTGTCCAAAAGATGCCAAAGATTCTGCGAGCTCGCATCATCATCACCATCATCTTCACCATTATCATCGTCTTCATCGCAGCTACCGCCGTCACCACCATACCCACAACCACCCCACCTACCCCCCCCCATCATCATCATCATCATTGTTATTAATATTATTGATATGAGAAAAGTCAAATCATTGAAGGGAAGATTTAGTCTTCAGAATCGCTTATGGCACGTTTCTCAGAAGCATCTTACCGAATGTAAATATAATCTTTCAGACACTTTCTTTCACTCTAGTTGCAGAGTTAAATGCATTCATAGCATATGCTTACATGCTTCTACTCCCGGCACACACACACACGCACACACACGCACACACACGCACACTCACATACGCAAACGCGCGCGAGTTTGTGAGTACAACGTGTGTGTGTGTGTGTGTGTGTGTGTGTGTGTGTGTACAAATTAAGATTCTCATCCAGAAATCTCATTCATGTACATACATAAGCATGTATGTTTTGTATGTATGTATGTATGTATGTACCTATGTATCTTTTCTACACACACACATATATGTATATATATATATATATATATATATATATATATATGCATATACGTACATTCATGCATAATCTCTCTCTATAAATATATATGTATATATGTAGATGTGTATATATATATATCTATATATATATATATATATATAATATATATATATACATTCATACACATTTGCGTATATACGTAAAAAGATGCACACAAGCATACACGCACAGATATATATGAGCCTACTTAATTACCTCCCTCCCTCCCCTACCTCCCTACCTACCTCCCTATCTACCTACCTACCTACCTACCTAACTATCTACCTTCTTACATACTTACCTGTATACATACATTCATTCAAACATACACACAAACACTTAAAGGTCTAAAAAAAAAAAAGAAGCAGAGTCCAAAAGAAACGTGTTGGTTTGTGCAGGCAAAGATATGATGAAGTTTGTGAGTTTGGTGATGTTTGGATATGTTTCAATGCCGTTGGGAGAAATTGAATCTGCCGTAGCAGGTCCCCTCTTTGGTCTGAAAGAGGAAAGAGTCGTGTTTTCATTTGAAAATATCTTTTCTATATTTCACTCGAATGGCTAGTCTCAAAACATCAGATTCAAGTTTTCCCCACGGCACAGAGGAGTGGGGTGGGGTGGAATTCAACTCACTTGACGTTGCATGTGTGTATGTATGTATGTATGTATGTATGTATGTATGTATGTATGTATGTATGTATGCGTGTGTGTACGTACTTTTGTATGTACTTATGTATGTATGTGTGCATTTATGTACGTATGTATACATATATACATAAACACACTTATGTATAAATATATACATCTATACATATATACGTATATACATACATAATACATACATATATATATATACATTCATACACACACACACACATATATATATATATATATATATATATATATATATATATATCACGTCACGTGACCGATCAGGCTATCAGATGTTGCTACATATCGCTGGTCACAATGCGCTTCGCATTGTTTTAGCCTTCAAATGTCGCCACACAGCTGGCTAAGTGAGCAGGCCAATATATATATATATACACATACATTAAATGCGCATATGCACATTATATATGTAAATATATATATATACATATACACATACGTGTGTGTACATCTATACATATGGTGTGTGTGTACTGTCCTATGAACACAAGGCTATGAGAAAGACTAAGATTGAAAGAGAGAGAGAGAGAGAGAGCGAGAGAGAACGAGAGAGCGAGAGAGGGAGGGAGAGAGAGAGAAAGTGAAAGAAAAAGAAGTTGTTAGGATGCTCCCTGAACGCGGTCACCGAATATTTCTAAACGTCTCGAGCTCTTCTTGTCCATGTTTTTTTACTCTACCTCTCTGTCATGCTCGAAGTAATGGCAATCGGACAAAATTTTAGTGGTATATTTTCCGGCTCTTTACACCCTGAGTTTACTTTCCACCTGCAAGTTTAAGTTAGCTCTTCATCCGTTCGAGGATGATAAAATAAGTACCACTTGAGGGAGCCGACTTATATATTTCCCTTTAAACCATTAACTGCCAATTCTTTAAAATTCATATTTTTGGGGCTTTGACAGGTGTCTTAAGAGTTAAAATAATATATAGTATCCAAATTTCCTTCGTATGTGAATTATTATGGAAATTATAAATTTTTCGAAAAGTCACAAATGGGGATCGCTGAAAAAAAATCATATTTATCCTTTTCTGTTCTATTGCAGTAATGACTATTTTAGTTTTTGAAACTATAATATCAACATACAAAAGATATGCAGCCCATATGACATCAGGACAGTATTCAAGAGTAATACAGCACTTCGCAAATATCTCCTTCGAGTAAAAAACACCAATAGAAGAGGATATTATCGAAGACCGCGTGCATTCCATCCCATGCAACTCTGTTAGGTTATACAAAGGCGAAACATGCCGCCCCTAAAAATAAGGGTAGAGGAATATCGCAAACCTGTAACACGAGGAAATATTGATAAATCGGGGATAGCTGATCATGTATGCAAAAATGGAGACCACCTTCCCCTGTGGGCTTAAGTTAAAATAATAGACCGAGAACACCACTGGAAAATACGAAAACTAAAAGCAGCACGTATGCTGGGACACAACAACCTCCTAAGCAGACCGAGTGCAAATATAAATAGCATATGGGAACCGGTATTAGGGAAGGATAGGAAAATATTAGATTTTATAAGCCCTAAAATTCACTCCATAATTGCCCACGGGCATATGGCGTAGTGGTTAATGAAATTAATGTTCATCACTATTTATCAAATACTCGGCAAGCAATCTCCTTTCACTCCTTATGCATTGGTCTATACTCAGCCACCATTCTTTCTTTTCATATACAGTCTGTTTACGTTTGCTTTAGGGTGTAGCGCTCTATGCAGCATCATCAACTTTCTCGTTCTTCTATCCAGTGTTCATATTTCTCTTATCTTCTTTTTCTTTCTTCTTCTTCTTCTTCTTCTTCTTCTTCTTCTTCTTTCTTCTTCTCTTCTTCTTCTTCTTCTCTTTTCTCTTTCTCTTTTCTTCTTCTTCTTCTTCTTCTTCTTCTTCGTCTTCTTCTTCTTCTTCTTCTTTCTTCTTCTTCTCTTCTTCTTCTTCTTCTTCTTCTTCTTCTTCTTCTTCTTCTTCTTCTTCTTCTTCATCCAGCTCAAAAACGTCCGTCCTGAACAAGGGCTGTTTAAGGATGTTGAACAAAACACCCATGTTTCTAAAGGTGAATTATTACCAAACTCCAAAGAATTCCTCTCAACACATGGCTATGATGCTCTCCTACTACTCGTGATCAGAGGTTATTATTATTATTATTATTATTATTATTATTATTATTATTATTATTATTATTATTGTTATTATTATTATTAATTATTATTATTATTATTATTATTATTATTATTATTATTATTATTATTATTAGCATTATCATTATTATTATTATTTTTTCCTTCTTTCTTCAAATTTTCTTCCGTTTCTCGCCGAGTATTTTCCGTACACCTAGGGCAGAGAAGCACATTGTATGCATTCCCAGATTACACACGCAAATTCACAGATAAAAAATATGTATTTAAAAAATTAATAAATAAATAAATTCATGGATGGATGTTGTTTTCACAGCAATAATGCTCTTCTCAGTACATGAGTCGTTCCAGTTAACACGATTTTACGCACTTCATGTAGGGATGGTAAGCCTGGTATCATTTCCAAATTAAGGCGGCGAGCTGGCAGAAACGTTAGCACGCCGAGTGAAATGCGTAGCCGTATTTCGTCTGCCGTTAGGTCCTGAGTTCAAATTCCGCCGAGGTCGACTTTGCCTTTCATCCATTCGGGGTCGATTAAAAAAGTACCAGTCACGCACTGGGGTCGAATTAACCAACTTAATCCGTTTGTCTGTCCTTGTTTGTCCTCTCTGTGTTTAGCCCCTTGTGGGTAGTAAAGAAATAGAAATAGGTATCATTTCCAAATAGGGTTAAGTGCCTTGTTTTTAATCATTCCTAGAGTTCCTACAATCACTGGTACTGTAGTCGCCTTGAGATGCCACATTTTTCAATTTCTATTAGCAGGTCTTTATATTTACTGACCTTGTCAAATTCTTTCGCCGCTATAATGTGATCGCAAGGATGTCAATTAATAAACATATTATTATTATTATTATTCTATGTTTGACTTTTGCTTTATATTTGTACAAGTTGCTCCAAGTCTCACCCAGAGACCTCAAGAGACAACAGGGCTGGAAGTTCATGTTGTTGTTATGCTAGTGTGCCTATATTTGGGGGGTGGGGATGTTGTTACTAATGAATGTCTAAAAAAAAAAAGGTTTTTTTTTTTTTTTTTTTTTTTTTAAACCGAAATTATGTTTGTTTTAAACCTTGAGATTACATAGAGAGTTTTTGCGTAGGATATGAGCAGTTCCCATGAGCACTATTTTTTGAACTTCTGCCATTTTTGGGTTTCCTGGTATCTGAGTTAGTAGCTATCAGCCCTTTTGCTATCATTCCCAGGGCACCTATGACAACAGGTATTGTTTAGTCTTCAGCTTCCACATTTTGCTGATTTCTATTTCAAGATCTTTATATTTGCTCAGTTTTTGGTAGGTCTTGACAGATACGTTTATATCGATTGGGACAGTCATATCAATGAGGAGGCATGTTCTTTGTTTGAAGTTTTTCAATATGATGTCTGGCCTATTTGCATCTATCTTCCTGTCAGTTTGAAGGGTGAAGTTCCAGAGGAGTGAGATGTGGTCATTTTCAAGCACTGGGGGTGGTTTGTGTTCCCACCAGTTTTTTTCATGGGGCAAATCCAGGTTTTTACAGATTACCCAGTGAATATATTGTGCAGCTCTATCGTGCCTGTTGAGATACTTGTAGTAGGCGCTAGAAGACTGCACTTGGAGACCACATGGTCAATGGTTTCATTTGTTGCTTGCATACACGACACGTTGGACTGCTTCTGATCTTTAATATGTGGCCTGGTAGTTTCTTGTTGGTAGGCATTGATCTTGAGCTGCTATGATAAACCCCTCTGTTTCAGATTTTAAGCCAGAGGCCATTAGCCATTGATGGGTCAGGGCTTTGTCGAATCTGCATTATTCGCTCTCTTTGGGTATTGCCATAGAGAGGTTTTTCTTGCCATTTATTATTCAGAATATCTAAGGCCGCAGTTTTGGCACGGGTTTTCATGCGCCTAGCTTTTTCTGTGCTTGTTCTTGTATATCTATCTCTAATTCCGAAATTGGTTGTATTCGGAATTCACTTAGATATTCCTTTGCCTGTTTTGTGACTGAGTATGATGCTTTCTTGTTTTCATGTTTTGAGACAAGTTTTAGCATCCAGTCCTCAGAGTTTTTCAGGTAGGTGTCTAGGCCAATTGTAGCAATCTTCATTGTTATTGCCAGTTGCAAAAGACCACGGCCTCCCTCTTTTCTTGGCAGATAGAGTCGTTCTGTATCTGCCTTAGGGTGGTGCATTCTATGCATTGTCAACAGTTTCCTTATTTTCTGTCGAGCTGACATATTTCAGTAATTGACCAGTTAACAATATTGAAACTGTAAGTCACGACTGGTATAGCTAATGCATTGATTGCTTCGATCCTGTTTCTTGCATTCAGCTCTGTCTTGAGTATTGCTCTCACTCTTCGATAGCATTCTCTCCTGATCCTTTCCTTCATCTCTGAATGGCCTTATTCCGTTCCCTTCAATTATCCCTAGGTACTTGTAGCTCTCCGCTGGGTCTAGTTCTTTTATGACATTCTGTTGGTCAAGGTTAACGTTAGATGTTTCTGTCATTTTTCCTTTGATAAAGGTAGCTTTGCACATTTATCGAGGCCGAATTGCATTCTGATGTCGTCACTGAATTGTTTGACTATCGCTAGTAAGCCCTTGAGTGTTGATCATTTTTTGCAAAAAGCTTTAAATCATCCATGTAAACGAGATGATTTATATTTTTATCAAACATTTTATACCCGTACTGCGCATCATTGAGCAGCTTTGAGAGAGGTATTAAGGATAAACAAAAGGAGTGGTGACAGTGAGTCACCCTGGAAAATGCCACACGAAATTTTTACATCACCAGCATTTAGGGATTCACTGTCACTGTTCAGAGTTAGTGTGGTTCTCCATGATCTCATACTTACAGTCAAGAAGTTTCGCAGAGTTGGTGCTATCTTATACATTTCAAGGCATTTCCTAATCCAGCTATGTGGTAGGCTATCAAAAGCCTTTTTATAGTCTATCCAGGCTATTGATAAGTTTTTGTGTCGTTTGTGACAATCTTCTAAGATCATCTTATTGATGAGTAGTTGGTCTTTACAGCCGTAGGATCCACGTTTACATCCTTTCTGTTCATTAGGGAATATGCTGCTGTCTGTTAAAAAACTATAGGTATATTCCGTCAGGACAGATGTTAGTGTTTTGTACATAGTGTTAAGCAGGTTATGGGTCTATAGTTTTTTGGTTCATTTGTTTCTTCACTTTTGGAAGCAGGAATGTAAACCCATTAACTAGCCAAGGAGGCATCCTACTAGGGTGTTGCAAAACATCATTGTACAGTTCTGTTAGCAGTTCATGGCTCTCTGGGAAGGCATTCAGCCAGAAGTTAGGAATTATCCTTTCTGGAGACTTCCATTTGCTTGACCTCCTGAGAGCAGATCTTATATCTTATACCTTGACACCCTCCCACTTTTGCTCTTCTAAGGGGTCCAGTTCTGTAGATATTCTGTCAATCCAGGGGGCCTTTTCGTTGTGTGTTTTTCTTCTGCCCAGATTTTATTCCAAAATCTCTGCACTTCTTCTTTTGATGGTACAGACCCTGCAGTAAACGCTGTTTTTCCTATCTTCCTGTAAAAATTGTGGTTATTTTTGAACATGTTGTTGTCCTTGAAAAATCTAACACGCTTTTCATCTCGCTATGCGGGCAGCTTTGGCAGATACCTTTTGTTGATGGTTTCTATGGTGGCATCATATCAAGTATAGTTTTCATATTGTATTTTTTCAGTAATTTTGGGTTTTGTAGGTTTGGTAATCTTGTGAGCCTTAAGGTTTTTCAAATATTCAATGTCAGATCTAAATATTTTAATTTGTTGTTGCAGACGCTCTTGCCAAGAAGGCTTTTTGTGGGACTGTTGCCGTTTTCTAATCTTACACCACATAGGATCGTTGAGATTTTCGCGGATGCATAGTATAGGTGGTTGAGGTTTGTGATATCAACATCATTAACTGAAATTATATCCTAAGTGCAAGCCGGATTTTACCAATTATTTTCATGTTTTGGTTAGAGTTGCGGATTTTAGGAAGTGTATCACGTTCATCCATGCTGGTTTCTTTAATTTTCAGCCATTCAATCATGATTTGATTTTTTAGCTCATGTAGTTCTGTTGGGTCAATATTTGTGTGACTTTCTTTATCTATTTGATGCTCATCTGTCTTAGTGTTTATGATTGGTTCAGGGCGTATTTCACTTTGCCTATCACTATACTAACTCTTTCAATCCTCTCTTCGTTTTATCTGCCCTGGGCTGGTCTATATCATTTCCTCTGTATTATCTTCTCTAGCTGCAGCTTCGTTCATTTTATCCGATATTGCTTGTCTAACCTGATCAATCTCTACTTCAGTCAGTAATTTCTTTATAATGTTTCTTCTAACATTGGCAAGCTTGTTACTGTCTATGTAGGGTTACTTCAGGGTGTTTCTGTCTCCAGTTTAAGTATGCTTGTACAGTGCTAGACTTATCTGTGGGGAAATATATGGCATGGTAGAAGGCCTCAAGAACTTCTTTATTATCTTCCCTAGACCATTTTTCCTTCTTTTTCTTTTGATTATTTGGTGATGAGCATGGATGGCCATCTGTTGGAATATTCCGGTGTTGGGGTTCGTCCAGCTCCTGTGTTGGGAAGATTTGATCCAGTAACTGATTTTTCAATCAGGATTTGGTTCAATTTTCGGGTACGTGGTCTTTTGTAATCCGCGCAATGACCAATGCGGTTTATTGTTTGATTTGTTGACCTTGAAGCATGACGAGCATCCATTCTTATATTAGGAGATGGATCTGTCAGTTTAGGGTTCATACTTGTAAGCATTGCTCATAGCGCCGCTTCTTAAGACTAGCAGATCTATATTCGTCTGATTTTTTTTGTTGTGATAGTTTTATCTCCGGACATTTTTTTTTTTTTTCCTTTCCTCCTCTTCCTTCTTCAAGGCTTACAGTGTGTCTGTATTAGTTCGAAATAATGAGATAAAATACGAAAAGGAAACGAAAAGAAAGGGAAAAAGACGGGATCTGTCAGTTATTATTGTTATTACTATCATCTTCACCACCATCACCATCATCAGCAACATCACCATCACCATCATCATCTTCAATGACATTGTTTTATGTGTAGCCACAGCCACCATCAACACTCCATTGTGTTGGAGAATGGGTGGTTAAAGAATTCATGTTCTTTGGGTCTATAAATGGTGGAGACAAAGGACGTTAATGGTCAGTAAAAGGTCAAACCTGTTTACGTTTATTTATTTATTTATTTATTTTTTTTTCCCTTTCTCTTTCTTCTTCACCACATGCATATGTATATGTATTATATGTATATTCACTCACACATATTATCTGATTTTTCGTCGAAGATTTTTTTTTCTTTTTTTAATAACTTTCTGAGTTCAATGTTATGTATATATTTTTAAATTTCTGAATTCAGTTGTATGTATATAGTAGTAGGTGCTTAATTCCATAACTTTTATCGTGCATTTAATGTGTTGTGTTACAATAAAAGGTAATTAAAGGCAATTTTACACATTCTTATAGTCATGAGAGACGACTAAATGTAAATGTTCACACAGAATTGGAGATATTATGTTTCTAATTTTCTTGTTAGGTGTACGTTTGTATGAGCTGTAGATATGTAAGTTTTTTTTTTTACTTATTTTGAGGGTAATTCAAATTACTTACAGTAAACAGTAGATCTTCCAGTTTTCTACAGTTGACCTGCTGGGTTCGCTGTTGCCAGTTCAGAGCATCGTAAAAATACGTCCATCCTCTGTCACGTCCAGCCGCCTTATTATTATCATTATTACTATAATTACTATTGTTGTTGTTGCTGTTATTAGTATTATAAAGGCGGCGAGCTGGCAGAATCGTTTGCACGTCAGAAAAAAATGCTTAGGAACATTTCGTCCGTCTTAAAATACTCAAATCAAATAGCACTGAGGTCGACGTTACCTTTCATCCTTTCTGGGTCGATAAAATAAGTACAACTTGAACACTGACCTTATGCCAAAATTTGAAACCATCATCATGATCATCATGATCATGATCATGATCATCATCATTATTGTTGTTGTTGTTGTTTTACTATCACTTCAGTTATCAAAGGGACTTTTCAATTGGTTTCGTATTGTTTCTGTCTTGACAATATACTGATTTCTCTATCGATTATTATGTTTTCACAAGTGGACGGTGATTAATAGCCTGCCAGGCTTCAATTATCGTTGATCTGTCAGTATGGCCCTCTGTCTGTCTATATAGATATATATGTATCTGTATGGAAGAAATATCTGTCTCTTTGTCCGTCTCTCTTTATCCATCTATCTATCTATCTATCTATCTATCTATCTATCTATCTATCTATCTATCTATCTATCTATCTATCTATCTATCTATCTATCTATCTATCTATCTAACTATCTATCTATCTATCTATCTATCTATCTATCTATCTATCTATCTATCTATCTATCTATCTATCTTTCTAATCCTCCATGCATTAATCTGCCCATCTGTCCATTCATCCATCCATGCATCTATCTATCCATCTATCTCTACATGTATGTGTTCATCATACGGCCATCTCTGCAGCAGTTCATTCATGTGTCTGTCCGATTTATTATCTCATCTTTCTTTCTTTCTTTCTTTCTTTTTTCTTTCTTTCTTTCTTTTCTTGTCTTTATTTTTCCTATCTATCTTTTCTTTTTATTCTTTTCATTGGAATGAATAACTAAATTTATTTCTCCGGTCACAGTATGTGCATATGATAGCCAAGGTTACATGCAAAGTTTAAGTTGCATCGTATTTCCGCTGATGAAGGTTTCACATACATACATACATACATACATACATACATACATACATCATACATACATACATACATACATACATGCATGCATGCATACATAATACATACATACATACATGCATACATACATACATACATATATAAAGCTAATTCGAATTATACATAAAGTTAATACGAAGTCTACAGATCCAATCCATCACTGGA
>NW_021832889.1:0-5000 GCF_006345805.1 Octopus sinensis
CTATATCATGTGTGATATCTTCCACAGAAATATTACATAATCTACATTTAAAGTTGTATCTAGGAACTCAAGAGATTCACTGTCTCTTTGTTGATTAGGTATTTAGTAGCAAACTCCTGTTCTTGGACTGCAAATACACAGCCTTCGAAGCGTGATGTAGCATATGTATGTATATCCTCCTCTTTTTTTAATTTATAGTAAATTTTGACCGGCCACCTACATGGTAGCAAGATTGGTAAAGAAAGTATTTCTTTCACCATCGTTTTTAATATTAAGAAGGACTTCTTATAATCCCAGATATCGTGATCATTTGTAAGCTATGAATTAAGGATTTGCGGTCTCTCCCGAAGAACACAAGACTTATTTTGCTCCAGACGAGTTGCTCCAATAATAATGGCCATGAAAGTAAATGTGTATCTAGGGTAGTAGATTTCAAACTCCTTATTGTTTGTATGTACGTACGTACGTACGTATGTATGTATGTATGTATGTATGTATGTATGTATGTATGTATGTATGTATGTATGTATGTATGTATGTATGTATGGATTGTATGTTCGACTGTATGTAAGTATGTAGCACACATAACATATATAAGCTTTTTTAAATTAGGGGATTACCTACTTTCTCAGGCTTCATTATAAATAATTAGAGGAAATGTATTTATCACAAATGTCTCAGGAAAATTAAATCTGAATTAACTTAAATGCTTCTGTTTAATTCGCAAATGTATATAGTTTAAATTAATATCTAATATCATCGACTAATGTATATAATATAGCATGACATATATATTATGTTACTCACTGGCCATTTCTACTAATGAGCTTTAGGAAGAAGAAGAGAGGTGGGGGAAACCCGAATGTGTGTTGGCGGTCCAAATTGTTAATATTCAAGATTAAAGGGGATTACATTTAATGAAAGCTATAAGTTAAGTATATGTAAACATACTTAGTATATTTATGGAGCAAATTTTGACGCAAAGAAATCCCTTTTTAGCAAATAAGCTGGTAATGAGAAAGCAAACTACCGAGTAGTGATTTCATGTCTTGTTAAATCTCCTTTCATATTTAATATGGCTCAAGTTGTGTTTTTATAGCGTTTATATAGAACCGTATAACATCAACCTGATGTTTACTCAATGAGAAAGATCCAAATTGCCCGTGCCCTTGTCCAGTTGCTGCTACTGCTACTACTACTCTTCCTCCTGCTGCTACTACTACTACTACTACTACAATGCAGCTGCTGTTGCGGCTATTGCAACTACTGCTACTACTACTATAACTGCTGCTGCTGTTGCTGTTGTTTTTGCTGAAGCCCAAATGTTGTGAGCAAAACCTCTATTCTTAATATCTAGGGTTATATTACATTATTCCAATTAATTTAACCCTTTATATTTCGTTTTGGGATTTGGTTTGCAAGATTTTTATGTGAGTTCGTGTGTTGAAGCATATTCTATTGTGTCTGGGGAGAGTCATTTTCTTTTGTGCCTTATATTTAACACACTCACGGTAAATTCCCATTTTTCTTATTTTTACTTTCCTAAAATTTTCGTTGCGTCTTGCAACCTTTTCAATAGTTTTGACCTTTTATATTCTTAAAGCTATAGGCTGAGGTTCCGTATCTCTTTAAAATTGAGATATAGTGTAGTGTTGAAGTGGAGGTGCTGACGTTGGTTGGTTGTCGTCGTGGTGCAGGGTGGGGTGTGGATGAAACAAGTAACGGGTTAAGAGGTAAACTCGAGAACTCAGAATGCAATGGCCCGAAGCAAATGCCACGCGGAATCTCGTCGACTCCCTAACAATTTCACCAATCTTTTGCTTTATCCTGGTACTTTGTTCTATTGACCACGAAATTATGAAAATCAAAGTTGGCTTTTGTGGTATTTGAACTCACAACGTACAGGGAGCTCTAACAAACATTGCAAACCGTTTTACCTTACGTCCTCACAACGCTGCCAAAACGAAAATTCTTGTTTTGTATGAAATTGTTGGTCTTCTATACATGTAAAAATGGCATGAATAATTATTGAGAATCATATGACCGAACTAACGTAAAGATTTAAAGCAAGAGATCTCATCCATTTTTTATCTATGAACCTCTTTAATTCTTTCTTTTTTACTCCAGTGTACCTTACTAGCTGCTCAGTGTTTTAAAAATATTATTGTATTTTTTATTAAATATTAATAGGAATTCTATTTTAAAAAATTGTTAAAATATTTGTATTGTAGAAGTATAAACAATTTATTGCTCGTAAATTTTAACAAAATATCTTATATGAACCCCTAAGGGCCATATGAGCCCGTGATGAGAATCGGTTTTAAATTTGTTTTAACCGTGTGCTGTTCTTGTGTGGAGAAGCTGAAATATATTGTTGTTTGGTGTATGAAAGAATAGTGTTTTGGAGATCATTGCAAGAAATAGCGATATCAATGTCATGTCCCCTTTGAAGCAACTTTTGTTTTGTTTTTTTGTCTGTCTTTGTTGTAGCCTTCACTTCGTAACCTTCGCTTTGGAGTCGTATTCACGTATATAAATGATACAATGCTGCTACTAGTCGCACAAGCATCCCAAACATCATGCAACAGAAGTATTTGAGCAAGCATTTGCTCAGGTTCAAGAAGAAAGCATAAAAACCTGATGTAACATATCTAGGTTAGATGCGGGAGGGAAAGGTAGCATAATGTACATTTATAACGTGTGTTGTTTCAAGGAAGACTTCCTCGTCCAGGACTGAAAGTGCTGTGTTTGTACTATTCTTGAATTCTCCTTCCCGAAAAATAAGGAGACACTTGGTGCTTTCTCAAATAATCGATTCATTACATATTTTTATAAAATCCACAAACAAGCAACTTGTTTCGAAATTGTACCTATTTCCTTTACCTAAAGATTTATTTTCTTATTCTGCTTTCTCATATTTCATCAAAATTTTACAGACATCCGTTTTTCATGGTTCCACCCAAAATATACCATCCGCTCCAGACAAATAACCCTCATTCATTATTCCCCTATATAAAAAAAAATTAACTGGAAAAAAAACTGTTATGCAATAAGATTAAGAATTCTTTTCCACGGGTCATGACTGAAAATGAACGTTCTATTAAACATTGCATTTGATTAATTCAGACTAAATGGCTTTCAATACTTAGACTTGGTTTTCTTTCTTTTTTTTATTTGTCCTAATCCCCACCGGGTTGCCTTTCCTGCATCGTTCCTTTCCTACATAACGACAAACTAAGTACCACTTGCTGACTGAGCAGTCTTTTCTACTCTAGGCACAAAGCCCGAAATTTTTTTGCGGGGGAAGGGACCAGTCGATTAGATTGACCCCAGTACGCAACTGGTACTGGGGTCGATAGTTATTTTATCGACCACAAAAACAATGAAAGGCAAAGCCGACCACGGCGGAATTTGATCTCGGAACGTAGCGGCAGACGAAATGCCTATTTCTTTACTACCCACAAGGGGCTAAGCACAGTGAGGACAAACAAGGACAGACAAACGAAGTAAGTCGATTATATCAACCCCAGTGCGTAACTGGTACTTATTTAATCACCCCGAAAGGATGAAAGGCAAAATAATAATAATAATAATAATAATAATATATAATAATAATAATAATAATAATAATGTAGTAGTAGTAGTATTAGTAATAATAATCATAATAATAATAATAATTATAATAATAATAACAATAATATGATGATGATGATGATGATGATGATAATAATAATAATAATGAGAGTGCGCTAGCCTTGACAGCATCTGGATGAGTTCTTCGCAGCGCTATAACCGAGCAGAACAACTGAAAACTAACTTTCAAAAAATGGAATATCTACAATCTCCTGTGAGTATTTTTTAAATCTCCCCTCAAAATTAGGCTAGAAACTTACATATCTACAATTTTCTCGGGACGACCACACAAACAATCATCTTTAAAAACTTTTAAAAACTTTAATATTTACAGCTTTTGTAAATACCTATCCTTTCCTTTTGTAGGATGTGTGGCAGCAAAAACGAAGCCATCTCACTTATTGTGAGTGAGTGTAGCAAGCTGGCCCAAAAGCACTACAAAAGGAGGCATGATAACGTGGCTAAGGTTGTCCACTGGAGGTTATGTGAAAAGTACGACCTGGGCAGAGCCCAGAAACAGAGCATCGAGATACTGTAGGATTTTACAATCCAGTATGATTCCCTAATCGATGCTCGGAGACCAGATATCGTTGTGGTAAATAAAGGAAAAAAGGAAACCAATATTATAGTTATTACAATACCTCGGAGGCACAAGTAAGTGACAAAGAACTAGAAAAGAATGAAAAGTACAGACTACTAAAAGACTAAATTGTAAGAATGTTGACTATAAGGAGAGTGTCTGTCATTCAAGTGGTTGTAGGGGCGCTCGGAGCATTAACAACCAAGTTCGAGAAATATGTCAGAGAAATCAGAATTGACATGAGAGCAGAGCAAACCAACCCAAAAAACTGCTCAGTTGGGGACAACTGGTGCTTGTACGTTGAATGTCTTCCACGATAATTAACAACTAAGTATTAAAGTTTATAATGTCTGGAAAGAGACCTGTGAGACCTCTGACAACAGGCTGCTGTCCGCTCTCACAGAATTTACCAAAGCAAACAAGATCGAGCGCTCAGAGAACTGAAGATGATCCCTGGCTTACCATCCATGCAAGAAGTGCAAAAATATGTCCTAACTGGTACGTCTCGTATTGAGAGGATCATTGTTGCTATGAATTTTCATTCCTCCCCATCCTTATTTTCTTTGTTTTCTTTTTTTCATTTTTTTCTTTTTTGTCCTTCTCTCCTCTGACTTTCTTCCATTTTTTTCTATTACCTGAATTACCTGACTTTGTAAATGAACAATCTGGCGTATTTTTTATTATGGCCTACCAATGTATACAGTGATTTTTCCCCTTTGGTTTTGTGGGAAGACACGCGACAAGAAATGGAAGCAAAATTAGATAATGATGATAATGATGATGATGA
>NW_021832889.1:10000-22500 GCF_006345805.1 Octopus sinensis
TGATATACTTTCAGTGCAAAAGGCGGCGAGCTGGCAGAAACGTTAGCACGCCGGGCGAAATGCTTAGCCGTATTTCGTCTGCCGTTAGGTTCTGAGTTCAAATTCCGTCGAGGTCGACTTTGCCTTTCATCCTTTCGGGGTCGATAAATTAAGTACCAGTTACACACTGGGGTAGATATAATCGACTTAATTCGCTTGTCTGTCCTTGTTTGTCCTCTCTGTGTTTAGCCCCTTGCGGGTAGTAAAGAAAAATATATACTTTCATTGCGATTCTGCGTCACTTTATATTTCTAAATAAGTTGGGGTTTTTTACCTCTGTGAAGCAATATAACAGATTAATATTTCCCTCGTATAATACTGATTTCAGTATTTCTGCCCGAAGCAGCAATTCCAGAGTTCAACTGGTACTTATTCTCAGGATTCCGAACGGATGAAAGGCGAAGTCGACCGCCGCATAATTCGAACGCAAAACATAAAAACGCGCGAAATGCTGGTAAGCATTTTACCTAGCGTGTTAACGATTCTGCCAGATCACCGCCTTAGCTACTTGTGTAATGAATATATAATTTAATTGCAATGTAAATTTAATTACAATACAATACGTTAATGCAATACGTGTATGTGAACATCCATGCCGGTCTGAAGAGGATTTGAATAGTTGATATAATTGAATTATAAGATTGATCAGTACCTCAAGAAGGGTCATTTTATCCCTCGCAGTCTTGAAGATACTGCTAAAAATAAATTATGCCTGCGCACAACTGCTCTTAATAAGCTATTAAAATTAAAATTTGAAATCTAAGTGTAAAGAAATTGATTCTTCTGGTAGTGGACATCATCTGAAGCTGACCGAGATGTATTTCTCAACGAGATATATTCTACAGAATATTATTTGATTTCGCAATGAGTATATTGCTGGTATATTCTTCATCATCAGTGACGAGTGAAAGGGGATATTATTGGCCTTCACAGCAGCAGGTCTGAGCGTAAAGTAGTAAAAACGTATGTAAAAAAAAATCATAAATAAATTATTAAGTATGTATTTTCAGTGTCTCGTGCGTCAGTCTCAGAAAGCATAGTGATGTTATATCTTATTTTATTGCGTCTCACTGTAGAGTTGTTTTGAAATCCGTTGACAGTCGTGAAGTAAAACGTAAAATGAAAAATTGTCATTGACCGCAACCCAACCGCTCAATTTATGATGTTCATCGGAATTCTATCCGTATTTCCTCTTCCATCACCTTCTTTTGCCCTTCTCCCTCACTCACTCTGTCTTTCTCTCTCCCATCTTCTCTCCTATCCCTTCCTCTCACCTCTCTTTCTCTGAACTATACAGTTTTCATTTCTATTTTTTTTTTCTCTCTACAGTCTCCCAAATATTGAGTTGCCCGGAAAGTTCGTACCGATTTTTAAAGGAAAGAAAAAGATTAATAAATACTTGCCATTACATTTTTAATCAACCAAATATGAACCATTTTGTTCCACAATGCGTCTCCATCTTACCTCTAACTTGGAAATACCCTCTTCCCAGAATTGAGGTGGTTTCATGGCAAATAATTCATCAAGGTATCTTTTTACGTCATCCAACGAATTGAAATTTTTACCATTAAGGCTATTCTGCAGAGACGTGAATAAGTGGAAATCCGAAGGAGCAATATCTGGTGAATATGGAGGGTGGGGTAACACATCCCAGCCGAGCTGCAGCACTCTTTGTCTGATTCCCAAAGCATCAAGTGCCGAAAATGAACTTTCATATCTTCCATTTTAAAGGGTTACAGACTTAACACAGGTTATAGGAACATAAACCTTCTTGCACAAACTGTGCTCTAAATGAAAGTGTAGTTAAATCCTACTTTATGGACTCAACCATGTTCTAAAATAAGTCGAAACGTAAGCTACTATAAATCGGCACGAACTTTCCGGACAACCCAATATAATTTTATCAACTTGTGTAAATATGTGTTTAGATAGATAGATAGATAGATAGATAGATAGATAGATAGATAGATAGATAGAAAAAAGAAAGAAAGAAAGAAAGGTAGATAAACACTCACGCACACAATCACACATATACATATATTCATTACATTATATGAGTGTGTATATGTACAGAGAAACACATACATATACAG
The DNA here is from genome assembly GCF_006345805.1 of Octopus sinensis. Classification (NCBI taxonomy): domain Eukaryota; kingdom Metazoa; phylum Mollusca; class Cephalopoda; order Octopoda; family Octopodidae; genus Octopus; species Octopus sinensis. The sequence continues at coordinate 12,133 of NW_021832889.1, forward strand.
AAAGAAAAAAGAAAGAAAGAAAGAAAGAAAGAAAGAAAGGAAAAGAATGACTGAGACGAGAAGACAAAGAGTTAGATATGCATATACATTTTCAACAAATACGTAATGCTTCGGGTCATTTGCTCCGTTTCTCAACTAGATATCATAATTACAATTCACACCATCTTACCACATTTACCATTCTATTCTACCCACCGGTGTACCTGGCTTTCAAGAAACATACCTGGGAATATCCGGTGTCCGTAAATTCGGAAGGCATTATGGATTGTTTCTGCTTTTGTTTTTGTTATTATGGGTTGCTTTTTATATACTCCATGTGTATGGGAATCTGTCTTACGTAATAAATAATCCTTTTCGTAAGCGCAATACAGGCTCCCGATTTTACAGGTTTAATATATACTCTAAGTCATGTTTCTTACCTGAAAATATAGTTCATTTCACTTTTTTACTGTCTTTATATACATGTATACATACATACATATATATTTGTTCCACATCCTTGCGTTGTTGTCTTTTTGTTTTCTTGTTTGGATTAACTTTATATATATATATATGAATTCAAAATGTGACTGCGTGTGTACCGTTGGCGATTTTTTCCTCCGTCTTCCCTTCCTTGGATCTTTCCTTTTCCTATGTTTCTGACGAAGAGCTCCGCTCGAAACGTTAAATCCTCCTACTTTCTTTCCTTTCCTGAGCGTCCAATAACACTATACTTGTTCCACGTTCTCGCGTTGTGTTTTCTCTTTGTGTTTTCATGTTTGGATTAACTTTACATACATACATACATACATACATACATACATACATACATACATACATACATACATACATACATGCATGCATGCATGCATCAACGCATGCATATATATAGATATGTACATATAAGCATACATACATACATACATGCTTGCATGCATACATAGACACGTACGTACATAAATACGTATATAATACATACATGCATACATACGTACAAACATATATACATGCATGCATACACATACATGCATACATACATACACACGTGTGTATATGTGTACTTGTGTGCGTATGTCCGTCTGTCTGTGTGCGTGTGCGTGCGTGTGACATATGTGTGTGTGTGGATATGTATGTGTTTGCCTGAGATGGAGAAAAGGCAGATTCTTTAAAACAGCAGATAGCATTACAGTATTCGTATACCTGCATATGCATATATAGCCATAGCACTCGCACATGTGTGTGTATGTGTGCATGTGTTTCGTTGAAGAAGAAGAAGGAGGAGGAGGAGGAGGAGAAGAAGAAGAAGAAGAAGAACCTTTGACACTTTTCAATGAAAACCTAAGAACCCCAAGGATGACAACTAGTCTCCCTTTCACCAGTGCTCCGTACGTAGTCGTCCATGTGGCCTCCAAATATGTAAAGTTTGTCTGACAACCATTCTTGGATGTCTACCGCTTTGAGAGAAGGTGCTGAGCCTTGTTGAAACACGTATGGCCTTCCACTGCATACTTCATCAATCCAGGGCTTGGTAACAGTTTCCAGTAACTCAATGTATTCAGCAGCATTAATTCTAAGACCCGTGAAAAAAAAAGTGGGGAGGCATCACATGACCTTTTCTACTTACCACTCCTTAAACCATGACAGTTGCTGGAAATTCCGTGTGCATCACTCTGGGTACTTCAGAAGGATCTGCACATAACCACCTATCACATCTTCTGTGAGATTTTTGATCCTGGTCAAAGCTTTTTCGTCAAAGAAAAACCTAAGCATGCCTTGTTCATGAGGGGTTTTCAATTTGTTAAGTAACTAAGTAACCGTTTTGAACGGATGTGATGGTTTTCCTGTGTCTTTGCAGACATGAATCGGCCTTTCCTCATTACATAGGAGTTGTATCGAATGTCACGATGCACCACAGTTCTGATAGTCCACTATGATACCCAAATTATTTAGCAATGGATCTCATTGATCTTCTGGGATTTTCCTTGATAATGATTTGAACATACTGTATAAATTCCTTTTAGTGTCTGAGCGTCGTGAATGTTTTTTTTCTCTTTGATACACGTGAAACATTACCATAACTTTGTGTACAAATGATCGTGCAACATTTAGAAAGTTGCTAATTTCTAAATCACTGTGGTTTGCATGTATAGTAATTATGACTGCATGTGCTTTCATTTCTTGCGTTAGCATGATATCTTGAAAGGGTTATCTGGAAAAAAAATTGATGCATAAAATAATTTGAAGGTGTAATAGACATAGATATAGATAGAATTTTATAAAGAGAAGCAAAACCTGAAAATATTACGAAGTCTAGCACTCGTGTAGAACTGTTTAAATATTAATATACTTTATATATTTACAGAACAAATTTACGCAGAAATATAGAGAAAGCTTATGTATTTCAAGTCCAACAGCTGTTTCTGGAGGATCAGAATTACATGATCGTCATATGTTTATAATTGGCAGATTGCGTGCGAAAAGCCGCAGAGACTGCATATAAACATCACCGTATGACCGGCTGCTATCTTCTGGCTCTAGAGGAGATGCCCTCTTGGGGTTAAAAAATCGTAGTAGAGTCCGCTCGAAAGGACAGCCATGTTAAAGCGGCTAAGAATATTACTTATCAGTACAACTACTGCGTTGATCTCTTAGAGAGATTTTAGAACTAGCATTTTTCTTTATATATATATATGTATATATATATATGTCTACCAAATCCACTCAAAAGGCTTTAGCCGGCCCGAGCTATAGTAGAAGACACTTGCCCAAGGTGCCACGCAGTGGGACTGAACCTGGGACCATGTGGTTGGTAAGCATGCTACTTACCATACAGCCATCACATATATTCTTCATAAATGGATTAAAGTGAATATAAAACCTAATAAATTGTAGACAAAGAAACAATGATTTCAATATATAAATTCAAAGCAAATTTTTTTTTAATATAACAAATAGCGAAAGAAATATCAAATACAATCAGTAAAAGTCGCATGAAAAATAAACATAATATTTTTAAAAAATAACTTTTATAAATAAAGACGCAACCAAACGAATTTAGAAAAATAAATAATAAAAAAAATATATTTCAAATAAAATATATATAAATATAATTTTTTAAACAAATTGTATAAATATATAAGTAACCTGTTTTTGTAAATAAATATTTTTTTTTTAAATAGCAAAGGAATCAAATTAAGAAATAGTGTAAAAAAAATTGGAAAAATAGGGGAAAAAATAATAAATAAATTCAAATAAAAATTTATATAAAGAAATAAGTAAAGTTTTTTAGCAGAAATGTTGAGATTTCTGATAAATTCTACGCCAGAGTAATTAGAATGATGGCTTGCAGGCATCAGTCAGACTCTCGTTGAGATCGCCAATTCCCATGAGTCCTGTTTGCTTAAGGAGCAGAACTTCTCACGCCGAGTTTTAAGATCTTTTCAATAATGATACACGGATGTGAAGAATTTGCAAGGGGAGAAAGAAAACATCGAGAAACAGTAACGACAACGTTGCAGATGTCCATCCAGTATTAAGGAATGGAGGTTAGCAAGAAGAATTCTATAATTCATCTTTTACTTGCTTGCTTCAGTCATTTCACTGCGACCATGCTGGGGCACCGCCTTGAAGAAGTTTTAGTCGAAGGAATCGACCCCGGTACTTTTTTTTTAAGCATGATACTTATTATATCGATGTCTTTTGCCGAACCGCTATCTATCAGCATTGGCAAACACACCAACACCAGTTGACAAGCGGTGACGGGAGACAACCAGAGACACAAAGACATATATATCGATATATAAATTCAACGGGGTTCTTTTAGTTTCCGTCTACCAAATCCCTCACAAGGCTTTGGTTGGCTCTAGCCTGTAGTATATTCTTATATATATATGTGTGTGTGTGTGTGGGTGGGTGTATTTATGTATATACATATATGCTTATATATGCACATACACATACATGTACCTCTTTCTATTCTTCCCCCTCGCCACTCCCTGTCTCTCCATCCTTCCCTCTTTCTTTCTCTCTCTCTCCCTCTCTCTCTCTCTCTCTCTCTCTCTCTCTCTCTCTCTCTCTCTCTCTCTCAAAATCCTCTACTGAAGAACAAAGCTTTGTTGCTAGGTGAGAAAAAAATATCATCACATTGGATCATTTTTTGTTTTTATATTTTTTAACATATATATATTATTACCAGGAATAACAAAAACGCTTTATTTTGAAGAAAATAACATCCAATTTTTACACTCTTAGGAACTACATTCGTTTTCTCGATCAACGGCGAATTTTTCATACATAAAATGAAATGGTTGCCATTGGAATATCGTTGTACGTTGACCTGCTTAGTTAAATCAGACATGTAACTAAAAAGAAAAAAAAATGAAGGATCTTTTCTTTTTGATGGACGGAATTTTCTAGTTAACTAAACAATTTGAAACTTCGTATACTGGTAGAATGTGTCAAAAGAAAACATAATTGTAAACAAAATTGAAAACAAAATTGAAAACAAAATTGTAATTTGTAAGTTTAACGTAGTTTAATTATTCGAATTTTAACCAATGAAATCCCAGTATTTCAGCTCAATTCATTTGCTGCGTCTAAGTAAACAGCACACACACACACACACGCACACGTGTTATTCATTCTTTGTCTTCTGTCTTCTGTCTTCTGTCTTCTGCATGTGCTAGAAATAACAGCTATATCTCTTAAATCGATGAATTTCGTCGCCCAATAAAAATATTAACGATATTTTTTGAATATTTTCTTTATTTTTTTTTACCGAATAGGCTTCTCCCCTGTTTATTTCAATGTCATCCCTGACTTACGGAACGATTACCTGTGTGTGTGTGTTTTTGTTGTGTATGTGTGTGTGTGTGTTTTTGTTGTGTATGTGTGTGTGTGTGTGTTTTTTTGTTGTGCATGTGTGCCTGTGTGTGTGTGTGTTTTTGTTGTGTATGTGTGTGCGTGTTTTTGTTGTGTATGTGTGTGCATGTGTGTGTGTTTTTGTTGTGTAAGTGTGCATGTGTGTGTGTGTGTTTTTTTTTGTGCATGTGTGTGCGTGTTTTTGTTGTGTATGTATGTGCGTGTGTTTTTGTTGTGTGTGTTGTGTGTGTGTGTGTGTGTTTGTTGTGTATGTGTGTGCGTGTGAAGTATGTAAGTGGGGCGTTAGGCATGACTTTATAGGAAATAACTAGACAATGCGTGGAAACCGCAAAAATAGTTGATGTCCTGCGAAAGCGGAACGAATGCGAACATGTTTTAAAAGTCCAAAAAATATCGTTAATATTTTTATTGGGCGACGAAATTCATCGATTATTTCTAGCACATGCAGAAGACAGAAGACAAAGGATGAATAACACGTGTGCGTGTGTGTGCTGTTTACTTAGACGCAGCAAATGAATTGAGCTGAAATGCTGGGATTTCGTTGGTTAAAATTCGAATAATTAAACCACGTTAAACATACAAATTACAATTTTGTTTTCAATTTTGTTTACAATAATGTTTTCTTTTGACACATTCTACCAGTATACGAAGTTTCAAATTGTTTAGTTAACTAGAAAATTCCGTCCATCAAAAAGAAAAGATCCAAAATGAAAAAAGAAAATAAAAACAATTTTGACTAGATCAAAATTTACATTAGAAACTGTTAAACCAGTTACTAAAAGAAATTTGATCGCAATTTCCTTCAGACCCCGTTTACAGAAAAACAATGATACAAATTAGAACTAACATATTCCTTCCGTTCTGAGCTCAAATGCCGCCAGGGTCGGCTTTGCCTTTCGTCTTTTCGGTGTCGAAAAAAATGAGTGCCGGTTGAATACAAGGATTGATGTAATCAACTTACTCCCTCTCCAAAATTGCTGGCCTTGTACCAAAATTTGAAACAAAATTTTGACATGTACCAAACAAGCCTGAAGTGACCTCCCCTAACTGGCAAATAAATTTAAATATTAGCTGATGACTAATATCGTTTCTAGTTAAATGTTAACACTAGCATGTTAATGTATGCATAATATATATATATACAGACACACACATATATATATATATATATATATATATATATATATATATATATATATAGGGAGAGTTTAGGAAAAAAAACAAAAGACGAAGACAGGTGGTGTAGAAAACAAACAGATGTATTAGTATAACGCTCAGGAATAGAAAAAGTCTTTTACGTTTCGAGCCTACGCTCTTCTACAGAAAGGGACACAGAAAACCAAGTAGAGACACAAGGAGAGAAAAAAATTTGAGTAGTGGCTAACAATTTATCATGGTGAAGGGTTATATGATATATATATATATTCATTCGTGTGTGTGCGTGTATGTTAGCTGTGAACTTCCTAAATGAATATGACTATGGCTGATTAAATAAAACGTATCACAACTTTACATGATGTGAGAACGACAGTGGTTCTGGAATCCTGCCAGCAACCTACAACACCTGTTGCAGGTTCGACATTCATATAAATTCTTCTGACTTTTTGCATGTTCCGAATCATTCTAATGATTTTTTTTCTGTGCACCTTCATGAGCCAAGATAAACCTGAGCTAAATGAGAAACTGTAGGCTCAACGGAATTGTCCTTTCGTGCTAATCTCCTTAATTAAGCGAGACCATTTGTTTGCGTTTATTTATTACATATTTATATGTATATATTTCTATCTGGCTTCATCACCATATAATTCTTTCCAGTTACCCGTTCAATACTCTTGCACTGAACACCATCTGTTTCTCGCTTGACAACCGATGGTGGTGTGTTTACATCCCCGTAACTTAGCTGTTCGGCAAAAGAGACCGATAGAATAAGTACTAGGCTTGCAAAGAATAAGTCCTGGGGTCGATTTGCTCGATTAAAGGCAGTGCTCCAGCATGGCCGCAGTCAAATGACTGAAACAAGTAAAAGAGTAAAGAGTAAGGAGAGTGTTGGAGAGCATAAAGATTAAGAAACAGTGTGTTAACGTGGCAGACTGGAAGCTATCTGGGTATTGCAGAAGAGTTGTCTATCGCATGGTGCCGGTGGCACGTAAAAGCACCTACTAGACTCTCGGAGTGGTTGGCGTTAGGAAGGGCATCCAGCTGTAGAAACTCTGCCAGATCAAGATTGGAGCCTGGTGCAGCCATCGTCTAGTTAAAATCGTCCAACTCATGCTAGCATGGAAAGCGGACGTTAAACAATGATGATGATGGTGGTGGTGATTTGTGCTGGGTATCAAAATGTAGACATCATGACTGCTGCTCAATGCTCTGTGAACACTGTGGAGGCTGTGTGGTGTGACGCGGACAGTTGAAAAACCAGGTTCTAGCAAACTGTGATGGTCTTTTGGTGTGTCTCAGCGAGAGTGGCATCATGCCACCCTACATCTTTGAACATTTTGCCACATAATTATTCCTCGTCAGCTTTATATACGCCCTACATTAAATATATTACCCCAAACCTACCTATCTTAGTATCTGTCCGGCTTTAACTATAATCTGTCACAATTATTTCTTGTTAAAATTTAAAACTAATTACATTAACCATGTTATTAATGTACCCAGCTCTTTAATTTAAAGCTTAATTAATTCTAGTTAAAGCTTTAAATTCCTTATACAAAATACATTAAGACTACCAACTTAACTAGTCTGTACCATTGCATAACTATTCCTAGGTAATTATCTTAAATTTCTTTCATTAAATTCACCAACGCTACCTTAGCTGTCTTCTAATAACAATAATAATCATCAGTATGGAAACGAGCGTTAGATGACAGATATAAAAGCAGAGACGGTTGAATCGCACCTTATTTTTCTTGAAACTAGTAAAGGATTTGGGATCTTTTCGGTTTGAACGGCAGTTTTTTCTAGCGGTGTCATATGAAATTGTCACCCATAATTATGACCCTAGTATCGATCTATTGCATTTCAATCTGTTTTAGGGTTAGGGTTAGTTAGGGTTAGGAGTGGGGGAAGGGTATCTTTTTTTCTTCACAAATGAGGGACATATTCATACAGCACATAATGTTTTTTTTTACCTCTCAATAGACATCATTGATTGGTTGAAATTGAAGAAAAAAACAACAATACTTCTTACAAACTAGAATTTTCCTCGATAAAGCCAGAGAGAAAAGATGTTTTATAAAACACATTCTACCAGTATACGAAGTTAAAAGTGTTTTAGTACGTGGAAATTATTTTAAAAAACTGCCGTTCAAACCGAAAAGATCCAGGATTTTTTAAATAATAATTATTTAGAAAACCGAACTCGATGGAATTTGAACTCTTGATACATAAACTAACGTAAAAAAGAGTCACCACTAATTTACTAAATAAGACTGAAAACATTGCGTCCTGTCACTTTGCCGAATAAGCGACACCAGCGCCGGCAACGCGGGAGTTGACAGACACATCAATCAATAAAATAAGCGTGAGACATGGGAGTAGTAGTAGCACAGACTAGATGTTTAAAGCTAAACTGGTGTGTGAGCAGAAACTTCGGATCCCGTGGGGAATATAAATTTCACTTTGCTTAGAACCCTACAGGGATCAATAAAAGGGAATATTATGGTAATATACACTCTATATAAGTAAGTAAGCTTGATTCATTCGAATATAATACTTCCCTTTTGGAAAGAATAAAAGGACTTTGTGTATGAAGAAGGCAAAATGAAGCATCAAAATCCGGTTTTAACAAATGCATATGTTCAGTGTCTTCCACTAGTCGTGTAGTTTTTAAATATTACAACATGCGACAGTTTTCCTGTGTGAGTCTGGTTTAGTCAGCGAGTGTGATCTCAGATTAAGAGCTTTGGTATATGTGTATGTACCTAAGTACATGCATGTATATATGTGTATGTGTGTGTGTCAAAATCTGAAAACAAATATATATATATATTATATATATATATATATATATATATACACGCACACACACACACATATATATATATATGTACATATATACAACGGGCTTCTTTCCATTTCCGTCTACAAAATCCACTCACAAGGCTTTGGTCGGCCCAAGGCTATAGTAGAAGACACTTGCCCAAAGTGCAACGCAGTGGGACTGAACCCGAGCCATATGGTTCGTAAGCAGCTACTTACCACTGTTTTCAGATGACAGCAATCCCCACTTCCCCCCAGTGTTTAACCGATACTTCTTTTGTCGACCTCGAAAGGTTGAGAAGCAAAGTCGACCTTGGAGGAATTTGAACTTAAAGACAGATGACATGCTGCAAGGCACTTTTACAAGGCCAACCACCTTACACACGCACGCGCACAATACACACATATACACACACACTCGCGCGCGTACCTATATATATATATATATATATATATATATATATATTATATATATATAAATATATATATATATATATATATAGATATATATATATATATATTAAGTTTGTTTTTATGATCAGTTATAATAAAAATGATTTCGTCTGCCGTTACGTTCTGAGTTCAAATTCCACCGAGGTCGACTTTGCCTTTTATCCCTTCGTGGGTCGATTAACAAGTACCAGGTTACGCACTGTTATCGATATGATCGACTTAATCCGTTTATCTGTCCTTGTTTGTCTCCCCTCTGTGTGTAGCCCCTTGTGGTCAGTAAAAAAATATCAAACATCTCTAGTTAATTAATTGCAGGCTTAACCAAGTTTTGCGCACACCATCTTAAATATTATTTGCTGCTTTTATGTATTAGAACAACCACTCTTACACAGTTGTGAACTATCGATTCGATTTCCATAGCTGACGAACCGTAACGACACAAAAACACGTGTTCCACGATCCAAGAAATTTGTTCATAATGTAGTGATGTGTATTCACGCAAATTATATATAACAAGAATTTTTCCCAGGGATAGTTTCGACAGGGAAAGGCCTTCACACTTCCGGGGGGTACAAGAACGTATTTAACATGACTGTATGACTGTAGCAGATATATGTCAATCAGCTATGCTCCGGGAGCTCCGAGATAATTTATAGATTGGTAGACAGACAGAAGGCAGCGAGCTGGCAGAAACGTTAGCACGCCGGGCGAAATGCGTAGTCGTATTTCGTCTGCCGTTACGTTCCGAGTTCAAATTCCGTCGAGGTCGACTTTGCCTTTCATCCTTTCGGGGTCGATTAAATGAGTACCAGTTATGCACTGGGGGTTGATATAATCGACTTAATCCGTTCGTCTGTCCTTGTTTGTCCTCTGTGTTTAGCCCCTTGTGGGTAGTAAAGAAATAGGTAGACAGACAAATGCATTCATACATACACACATAAATACATACATACATATATATATACATACATACATGCATACATACATACATACATACATACATATATACATACATAAATACATATATATATACATACATAAATACATACATACATACATACATACATACAT
>NW_021832890.1:5000-10000 GCF_006345805.1 Octopus sinensis
TGACCACCGGCCGAGTATACGTGTAGACCAGCCAAAAGAAGCATTTGACCCAGACTGTCTTCTTCGAACTCTTAAACGTGAAGGTGGATCTGTGATGATCGGGGGGGGTGGGGCTATATCTTGGAAATCCGCCGGCCCAATGATTTCCCTTCATGGCAGAATTAATAGTCAAGACTATTTAAGCATTTTATCCCGTTCAGGGGGAATGTTGTGATCTCGTTACACCAAGGAAGCAGGGTTGCCAGCCCTATGAGTCCTAGCACATCTGAGTCCTAGCACTTACGCTAGTACGTTACATTTTTTACATCAGCATGCACAAACATATACTTAAGTGCATCCAATATGTTTCTTTCCACATGAAAACATTAGATTTTTCTAGTTTATACCAATAATTCAACCAGCTTTGCAATCTCTGCCCCTTGTGCAGAGTTCTGTAAATCCTTAAAAAACACCCAAAAGTTACATTTATAAATAGTTTTGCTTATGGATTACAATGAATAGAAATTAACTACTAATTTTTTTTATTCGAAGAAAAGTTAGCAGGTAAAATTTATGTATATTTTAAACGATTCAATCTTGTAGGGAGCTGACGGGAACATAAATCTATTTAATGACATGGCGTCAAAAACTAAAATATTTTAGGTACACAATCAATGCCCGGATTCTCTGTAACTGCATTTTTGAAAACTGAGAGAACGGAACGCTTATACATACAAACATGTGTGTGTATGTGTGTGTGTGTGTGTGTGTATGCATGCGCGCACGCGTGTAAATATGTATTTTTTAAATTCTTTTACTCTATTACTTATTTCAGTTATTTGACTACAGCCATGATGATATATACATACATACATACATATATGTATATATATATATGTATTTATGCATATTTATGTATATCTATATATATATATATATATATATATATATATATATATATATGTATTTATGCATATTTATGTATATCTATATATATAAAACTCTAGTTGTGTGAGTGTCTGTCCCCTTCGATTTAGATTCCTAACTCCTCCCACATTTTGCGGTGCAGTTTAACCAAATTCGGGTATCTTATAGTCGTGATTCATATCGAGCCCGTCTGACTATTAGCGCGCGTCTACGATGAGTCTACGATTTTAAAAATAATTTAACATCATTTTTTATTCCATTTTAATGCATAAAATGCATCGTATGTCGATGGCGGCGGAGTTGGCGTCCACGCTCACAGCTGCACCTGTTTGCTTCTCCCCCTTCTTCCCTCCCTCGTGAAGCTGTGAGGAAGGGAGTGTAAAGAAATCAACGTCGTAATGCGTTGTGAAGGAAACCAGCGTTCTTTTAGAACAACGACTTCGTGGCTTGAAGACACCAAAACAAAAATGGCTAAGAAAGCCCGAATTTATAAGGGAAGTAACTCTCTAAAAATGCTTATATAGTTATTTCCCTTACAAACCCGAGCAACGCCGGGCGATACTGCTAGTAATATATATATATGTATATTATATACATATATATATATATACACGCACACAATATAGGATTATATATATACACACACATATATTTATATATACACATACATATATATATAAATACATACACACACACACACACACACACACACACACACACACACACACACACATATATATGTATATGCACATACATATATGTGTGTGTGTCTATGTAGTATGTATAATAAGGTGTGAGTGCGACTGCTACAGGCTGTGTTTGCGCTGCATATGGTACAATATACGCTATTAGTACAGTATATGTGTCTTCGTGCAAGAAACACACGCACACACACACACACACGCACACACACACACACACACACACACACACACACACACACACACACACACACACCCGCACACGCGCACACACACACACTCACACACAAGTATATATGTGTTTGTGTCTTTGTGTCTGAGTATAAAAGAAGGAAACGTCGTGAAAGATATACCACGGAAATGATATCCTGTTTGAAAAGGAATACCATCTATTCACTATCGTATCGGTTTTTTTTTCCTCAGGTCAGTATATTGATTTTGTTTTTCACTAACGCACACACACACACACACACACACACACCACACACACACACACACACAACCATAGATACATATATAACATTATACATTGAAAGTAACGTACATAACAGCGTAACATGTCATTAGATGAGGTTCTCTGACCCACCCAAGTAAAATACACGTTTTCAAATGCAGCTTTGAAGTGCGTACAGGGACACACCCACTTTCACAAGTCACTCAACAATGCTACATCTTTCGTTCTTTCCTTTCTTTCATTCATTCTTCCTTTCTTGCTTTCCTTCTTTCTTTCCTTCTTTCTTTTCTCTTTATATCTTATTTATTTTCGTATGTTTTCCTTCCATTCTGATTGTTTTTATATTTTTGTCTTTTGCTTTGATTCTTTTTTTTTCCGCTTTCTCTCTCCTTATGTACCCTACACACACACACACACACACACACACACACACACCACACACACACTCACACACACTCACACACCTGTTCTATTATAATCTTTTAACGGTTAACTGTAGCCATACTGGGGCACTGCCTTTGAATGGCTTTCGACGAAGGTATCGACTCCACTACGTTCTTCAGGCTTGTACTTATTTTATTGATCGATAGTCATCGAATCATTAAGCAAGAATTCGACACTAACAGACTCAACGCTGGTTTACGCCGGTAAACTTAAAAACAGATACCGACAGGGATACATTAACGTACAAACCCAAAACAATAAGCTATATAAAGGTATACATACATACATATATATATATATAATATATATATATATATATATCACACACACACACACATATATATATATATATATATATATATACCGGAGTAAACGGCAACGGGAAACTCAGAGTAACAGGTTTTGTTGAATTTTCTGCTGCTTTAAATAAAGTATATATATATATATATATATATATATATGTGTGTGTGTATGTGGTGGTTGTCTACTCCTTATGTAAAGTTTGAATTATGGAATGATGATGCATTACTCCATCACTGGGATTCAAGCAACAACCAAAAGTATCGCATATACAAATCGTCAAGCTGCTTGATGTGCTTTCGGCAATGGGTTCAAGATTTAGCACCATAAAGCAATGATGTCAAAACCACCGGCTTGTATACATGGACTTTCGCCTTCAACGATACGTCGTGGCTGTTTCAAAGCTTATGTTAAAGCTTACCGAAAGTGAAACTAGCCTTCCCGGTTCTGGACTCGATTTCTTTACACATCTGAACATCACTGGACACAATGGAATCAAGATAAATGAAGAAGGAAACAGTTTTTAATGCTTTTCCGTCAGTATATACAGTAGAGGCAAGAGTGGAAGGATGGTCACGGATGGGCTGATGGACAAGCTCAGTTTTCTTGATGTTGATGGTCAGACCAAAAGCCTTTGATGCACGCAAGAAGTTGTTTAGAATCCATTGCATGTCCTCAAGAGTGTGTGCTACCAGTGCATAATAATCTGCGAAGAATAAATGTCGAACTGTTTGCACCAAATCTTAGTTTTTGCTTTGAAGCACTTTTGGTTGAACAAGTCACCACCGGTCCTGTACTCAACCTTTACTCCTTCTCTAACATCTTCGAACACTGTTTCCAACATGACAGGGAAAAACAAAGCGAATAAGAACTGTGCAAGAGCACATCCTTGTTTTATCCCATTTCATACAGTGAATGAATCGGACTCTTACCCGCCAGATCTAACGGAAGCCATCATTCTTTGATGGAAAGATGTTGGCATTGAGCGTCATTTCGAGAACACTTAGCTTTCTAAGAACAACCCAAAGACCATCCCATCCCAAGACACAGTGTTGAAAGCTTTAGTTAGATCTACAAAACTGATCCAATGCTCTCGGTTGTGCTCACTAGCTTTTTTCTACAGTTGCCTCGGGCTGAAAATCATATTCACTGTGCCTCTACCAGCCCGAAAGCCACACTGAAATTCAGGCAACAATAAGCTGTCAAGGGCATCATTTAGTCTGTTTAAGATAACGCTTCCAAGGATCTTCCCAGCAACACACAAAAGAGAGATAACCTCTATGGTTGTCACATTCTCATTTACTGCCTTTGTGCTTATAAAGACGGACAACAGAAGCGTCTTTAAACTCCTGTGGGACTGATCCTGATTCCCAGATTAAGGAGAAGAGTTCACGTAATTTGTTCAACAGGAGACTGTTACCACATTTATATATCTTGGCTGGTATACCATCGCTACCAGATAACTTTCCATTCGTGAGTTGTTTTTTTTATGGATTTTATTTTTACCTTGGCATTTGATGGAGCAACTGACAATATTTCCAGGAGAATCCTCTGCGGTAGGTTGCTGATCAGTTCTTCATCAACAATTTAGTCCCTATTCAGAACATTTCAAAAATGCTCTGCCCAGTGCCTCGCCTCCTCGTTTTGGTTGTCAAAAGAATACCCTCAGTTGAAAGTATGGAAGTTGAGCCACCAGACACAGGTCCAAACATCTTGAAATTCCGATAGAATATCTTGCAGTCACATCTATCTATAGCATCCTGCAACTCTTCTGCCTTATTTCGCCACCATATCTGCTTCATTTGCCTCAGTTGAGATTGGAATGTATTTCTGTTTTTTTTTAGCTCGTTACGTTTTGTGGCATTAGCTTTGATTAACATATATTGACGGTAGCACTTGTGCACATTGTTCAAAAGAGAAGAGATGTCTGGATCATTTGAGTCGAACCAATCTTGATGCTTCCTCTTAACATACCCGAGTGTTTCACAAGATGACTTAAATACAGCATTTTTTAAAGTATTTTCTTTTATTCTATCAGTTGCCAGGCTGCCAACGTACTTGTAACCGCTGTCTTCAATGTCCCTCACGTCACTTCCGTCTGGTAGTTCTATCCCTTCAGTTTTCACTACCTTTCCTCTTTGAAGTATTAAAACTCCACATTTCTTTATCTCGAACTCCATTCCGATGTTCTCATT
>NW_021832890.1:22500-29573 GCF_006345805.1 Octopus sinensis
GCGATACTGCTAGTATACTATAATAAGGAAAGCTCCTTATTTATTAGTTTAGATTATGCAATTGTTTCTAAAAGGAACCGATTATTAGAGGCTATACTGTTTGGAAAATTTTTTTAAATTCCAGTTTTAATATATATTTTTTTATCAAAATACAGTTTTGAAGCATTTTGTATTTTCGCATATTTCAAGTCGATGTTTTAATTCCAAAACTTGTTTTACTATGACGCAGCGTTTGTATGTCTGTTTATACTTACTCTTACTCTTTACTCTTTTACTTGTTTCAGTCATTTGACTGCGGCCATGCTGGAGCACCGCCTTTAATCGAGCAACTCGACCCCGGGACTTATTCTTTTGTAAGCCCAGTACTTTGCAATGCTCTCCTCTAGAAATGGTAAGTTTAATCTAGCGTCAACCAAATTAAGTTATTTCTAGTATTCCTTTTGTATTAGTAGAGTGTTGTTAAAAAATTTTTTTTAAAGACGAATAAGAAAAGTGGTTTCAATTTGCATCAACTGTACCCCTCCTGTCCCCGAGTTCTTTCCTAATAACTTTCATTTAGAAATTACTATCTTTTACTGAAAATTTCCACAAATATAGGCGCAGCAGTGGCTGTGTGGTAAGTAGCTTGCTTACCAACCACATGGTTCTGGGTTCATTCCCACTGCGTGGCACCTTGGGCAAGTGTCTTCTTCTATAGCCTTGGGCTGACCAAAGCCTTGTGAGTGGATTTGGTAGACGGAAACTGAAAGAAGCCCGTCGTATATATATATATATATATATATATATATATATATATATATATATATGTATGTTGTGTGTCTGTGTTTGCCCCCACCCCCAACATCGCTTGACAACCGATGGTGGTATGTTTACGTCCCCGTAACTTAGCGGTTCGGCAAAAGAGACCGATAGAATGAGTCCGTAGAATAGAGAGGACAATGCTACAACTAATTATGGAATTCATGTTTCCTCCATTTTTTATTGCAATCTTAAGCTCTCTGTTTTTTGGGGTTTTTTTTTCAACAAATTCAAAGGTGATCTGTCCTCTTTATGGTCTTTTAGCATGATAGAAATAACAGGGCTCACATAGGTCTCAAGAGATTTTTTTTTTCAACATTGTTGTAATTTATCTGTCAAAACGATGACGAAGCAAAATCGAGATTTGTGAAATATCCGTCTCCTGTTTTTCCAAATTAAATTCGTATATAATCGTAATCTGAACTATTTGACAGTTATTTGTAGAATATTTCCTCAAAAAATACCCTTTTTTCCCTAAAGCTTTGAATTACCCGAAACTCCTCTCCCAAATTGTTTTTCACCACGAAGTCCATTCGATATACTCGTAATCTGCATAATCTGTGGAACGTATTTGTAGAAACATTCTTTAAAGGATATTCCTTTTTCGGAACGTTATGGGGA
Source organism: Octopus sinensis (assembly GCF_006345805.1). NCBI lineage: Eukaryota > Metazoa > Mollusca > Cephalopoda > Octopoda > Octopodidae > Octopus > Octopus sinensis. The sequence continues at coordinate 23,920 of NW_021832890.1, forward strand.
AAGAAACTTGGCGGGGCACATTTCTATTGTTATGGGTTAAAATTATTGAGCGAGTTGAATTCTATTGAATGAATAATAGATTCAAAGAAAATGAGACGAACCTTTCTGAAAAGTAACCGGAATTACGAATCAAATGCGCAAACTCCATTTAGCAACAAGCATAAGCAGAAAGAATACTTTCCTAAAATAACAAGCAACGAATTGCGTCCCTTACCATGTTACAAATTGCATCTCTTATCGTGAAAATGAGTTTTACATTATATTTACTTATTGAGGCAAATATAGAAGCAAATAAGATGCAAACATGGATTTCATAGACGTATATACGTGCGTACAGATGTACTATGTATGTATGTATGTATGTATTCTGTGTGTATGTATGTTTGTATGTATGCATGTATGTGTATGTATGTATGTATGTATGTATGTATGTATGTATGTATGTATGTATGTATGCATGTATGTGAGTGCATGTGTGTGCGTAAGCGGAAAGTGTAACCTCTCGAAAGAACTATTCTTCACTCCTGCTCCAGAGCGTGGGCTGCGGGGTCACTCCGAAAAGCTCTATCTACGACGATTTCATCTCAATCGAAGGAGAGGGGCTTTCTCCGTCCGGATTGCGGATCCGTGGAATAAGCTGCCGGATGAGATAGTGAAGATGCCGACGACCGCTCAGTTCAAAGTCTCTCTTGGCCAGAAGTGGCCTGAACTCTGTATGACCACCCTCCCTGTACATAACTCCATGTCCCCCTACATGGCCTTGCTTTTGCTATTTGAGCCAATAAAAATTGAATTGAATTGAATTGAAAAAGGTGGTGAGAGGGAAGAGAAAACGAGAGAAAACAAAGCACAGTTAGAATGAAAGACAGAGAGAGAGAAGCGAGGAGACAGAGAGGTATTTAACTAATTAATTATTTGGGGGATTTTACGAAAAAAACATCATTTAGCAACAAGCATAATCAGAATGAATACTTTCCGAAAATAACAAAACAAACAGATGTATTAGTATAACGCTCAGGAATAGAAAAAAGTCTTTTACGTTTCGAGCCTACGCTCTTCTACAGAAAGGGACACAGAAAAAAAGAAGAAAAGAAACAAGAAGAGAAAAAAGGGAGAGAAAAAGGAGAGTTAGTTAGTTGTTTGGTTGGTTGGTTGGCTGGTTGGTCGGTCGGTCAGTTAGTTTGAAAGGTAGGTTGGTAGATAGATAGACAGACAGACAGACAGACAGACAGACAGACAGACAGATAGATAGATAGATAGATAGATAGATGATAGATAGATAGATAGACAGACAGACAGATAGATAGATAGATATATATATATATATATATATATATATATATATATATATATATAGATAGATAGATAATCACATGTAGGTATGGATATTTACAAATACACCCGTACGTATTCACAGTTAAATACATACGTTTGTGTGTGTGTATGCGTGTGTGAACGTGCGATCATGCGTGAGTGTGCACGTGTACATGAAAGGGTATATAGATGCATGTAAGTACTTCTGCATGCATTACTCGCAAGTACCCTGTGCACGCACGCACACACACACACACAGAGTCTCAGATGTGTGTGTGTGTGTGTGTTGTGTGTGTGTGTGTGTGTGTGTGTGTGTGTGTGTGTGTGTGTGTGTGTGTGTGTGTGTGTTTGTAAAATATACGGGAACACGTAGCACCAGTACAGAGAGCGACTTGGCTTGTTCCGGCATGTTCGAAATATATTGCGGAGAAGCGCTTTCATCAGATCTCATGCGATGAAACGTCAACACAACAAAGAGACATTAGCTTTTGCCTTTGATTTTCACCGGTGTCCAGTGGCATATGTCTACTGACATGTACTGAACACACGCATACACACACACAAACATATTAATATATATATATATATATATATATATATATAATATATATATATATATATATATATAAAATAAATAAATATAAGAGAGTGGTCACTATATGGCTCACTCTAGCACTAGTTAATCCAAAAGGTTTCAACCACAAAAATACATGTTTCCCATGAAAGTCAGTACGATTGTTAGCTCACACGGACAGGGCAAATAAAAAATAACAAAAATACAGATTATTTTGGGACAATTGTTTCGCTATTAATGAATTAAATGTAATTTTAATATGCTATTAAATTAGTATCTAATTCTCTCACCCTTATTAATTAATTATAATTATGCTGCATTTATTTCTAAATGCAGTATTTGTTTTCCGTGAAAGTTTGGCGCGCTGTTAGTTGGGGCATTTGAATTATAACGTCGGATGTAATCAATTGAACCACACGTGTATTTATCGTTATGGTAAAATCTAGCGTGTGATTGAGTGGATTTCATCCAGATAGTTTTGGCTGACGAGCTACAAGTGGATTTTTTTGTAAGTAAAATTACATTTAATTCATTAATAGCGAAACAATTGTCCCAAAATAATCTGTATTTTTGTTATTTTTTATTTGCCCTGTCCGTGTGAGCTAACAATCGTACTGACTTTCATGGGAAACCTGTATTTTTGTGGTTGAAACCTTTTGGATTAACTAGTGCTAGAGTGAGCCATATAGTGACCACTCTCTTATATTTATTTTGTAAAAATATTATAATATATTATAAAATTATAATAATCCAGGTTTCTCGGAGCACTAGGCCACTTGGTGTTGAATAGATATGCTATTAAATTAGTATCTAATTCTCCTCACCCTTATTAATTAATTAGTATATATATATATAATATATATATATATATATATTAATATAGATTATAATAGATATACATGTATATAGGCATACATACTTTGAATGAACTTGATATTCGTATTTCAATTTTTCGATGTTATTATTATTATTATTATTATTATTATTATATTATTATTATTATTATTTTATTATCATTATTATTATTATTATTATTTATTATTATTATTATTATCATTATTATTATTATTATCATTATTATTATTATGATTATCATTATTATCATTCGGAGATGTGTGGATGTTAAATGCAAGTTGTGACACCACTTTGCATTGAGTGGCTCTGATTTTGGTAAAAAAAAAAATGATTGCATTTTGCATATGTTGTTATTATTCTTGATGCGATCATTTTTAAGGCAACTTGAAAGGAAAGATTAATACGTGTGCTTTATTATTAAATGCGTTACTCGTATGAGACATACTCTATTGTATTCTATATGTTAACTGAAATGTATTTAATATGAGATCAATGAGGGTTGCTTTGAGACGAAACAGCAGCAACAGTACAAAAAAACTAAAATGTTTTTATGGCGATTTCCAGAAAAGAAGGAGAATTTCTGAGAAAATCGTATCCTTGCTAGTGAAGGTTTGTTTGAAAGTTTTAAAGAGCACTTGAATTTGTACAACATCAAAATAACTGCGAAATAGTGAAACTGCCTGAGCTGATACAAAAGCTTCTACTAATTATCGGTAGCAGCCGAAAAAATTATTGCTGAAGCGGGATTTACACCTGTGCAAGTACACCTGAGCAAGTATACAGGCCACACTTTTCTAGAAGCTCTTACTAGCTAGAGCTTTTATTTCTCGAAAAGATAAATTAACACCAAGATTTAAAGCTTCTAAAAATCGCTTGATACTTCTTTTAGCGAGGAAATGCCACTGCTGATATGAAGATGAAGACTCTACAAGTGTATCACTACGAAAACACCTCGGCTTTCAAGGGTTAAACAAAGTTTAATCTACATCTGATTTGGTGTTCAAATAAAAAAGGTATGGATGAGTAAGAGCCTTCTTGATGATTGGTTCTACAAATATCTGCTGTGGAAAGGTACTGTGCCAGACGTGATATTTCAATATTGCACCCTTTAGACAATACACCAAAACATTCAGCGACGTATATGGACGTTTTCATAGTGAGGATATAAGAAGATATTTCTAACTTCTTTGATCCATCCTATCGATCAAGGTGTAATACCTAACGTCAAGGCATGTTATCTGAGAATTTTCCAACAACTTATGAAAGCAAGTAACAGATATGGTAAACCTACAGCTAAAGATTTCTGGAAGAAGTTCAACAGTGTGGATGCTTTGGATAACATAGCTGAGCCATGAGATTAAGTGAAACACTCGACTTTGAATGGTGCTTGGAAAAATATAAAGAGAGACTGAACTCACAAGTAGAAAGTCTACGGCAAATTTTGAAAGACATTGTAGCAACAGCATATTGTATAAGGTTTGAAGAAATCATAAAAGATTATGTGGGAGGGTTGTTCGTTTCCCAATTGGAAAGTTTATCTAATAAGGGGGCTGACGATGTTAGAAAAAGAACATCCTGAGAATACAGATATGAATAAGGAAATTCCACCGACCCCACTTAAATTGACCGCCAAGAATATTGTTAAAGGGTTGGCATGTATAGGGAAGGTCAGCAAGATTTTTGCTGATAACAACCTTAATCGTGAACTAAGTGTTGATGATGATATACTTATAAGGCTGTTGACACTGTTCTGCATGGACCATTGATTAGAATCTCAGAAAGTCCATGAGGTCCATTGCAAAAGATCTCCATGTGTCAGAAGGAACAGTCACAAATGTTGTCCACAAGACAGGATATAAGTCATATATGATGAGCAAAGGTCAATTTGTCAGAAAAATCAAAAGAAAATCACCACATCAGATCTAAGAGGTTCTTAAACAAACTGAAAAATCCAGCAGAAGATTTGATTTGGTTTTTCTCAGACGAGTAAAACTTCGACAAAGATCAAAGAATTAATAGAAGCAATGATAGATGGTTAAGTGCAAACTCTTCTCAAGTTCCAAGTATTATGCATACAAAATTTCCTGCAACTGTCATGGCTTTAGGGATTGTCAGTAATGAAGATCATGTAATGCCTCCTTACTTCTTTCCACAAAGTCTTATAGTTAACTCTGCTGCCTACATTGAGGTCCTGGAAATAATTGTTAAGCCCTGAATTGACAGTGTATGCAATGGAAGACCATATGTGTTTCAGTAAGACTCTGCACTATCACACATGGCTCTAATAACACAGGACTGGATGGCTGAAAATTTTCATGATCACATAAGCCTTAACATTTGGCCTCCTAATTCTCCAGGTCTCAATCCATTAGACTATTACACGTGGAGCGTTGTTGAGAGAGAGGTCAATGAATATGCCCATAACACCAAAGATTCTTTGAAAGCTACCATAGTCAGAGTAATATCCTAAATGAACCAGAACCACTTGATTCAAGCATGTAGATGATTTAGATCGTATATAGAAGCAGTTTTTGAAACTGAAGGTGGCTTTACTGAATAATATTATAGAAAAGAAGGTTTATTTTCATCTTCATAGAATTTTTTGATAAATAAAATTATTATTTGTTATTATATGTTTTTTTATAAACATAAATTTGTCCTCAAATATCTTACGCACCCTGTATATATGTATATATAATAAATTAATAAATAAAACATATGCATATATACATACATATATGTACGTACCTACCTCTACATGTATATATACATGCATATATGGGTACAGGGCACCAAAAAAACGTCGAACACAATGAGAAACGAAAACATAAACACAAAACCAAGGAAATGAACATTTCTTTTAAACAACGAAAAAATAGAGTACAGGACATTCAAAACAAGGAAAATTCCC
>NW_021832891.1:0-10000 GCF_006345805.1 Octopus sinensis
GTGTGTGTGTGTGTGTGTATGTATCTATGTATTATGAAAATGTGTATATGTGTTTGTATATGTATGTATATGTGTGTATGCGTGTATTTCTATGTATGCGTGTGCATGAGTGGAAACAAGGATCACTTGATGATGAGAAACGTAATTTTTATTGGGAACTCCTTACTCCGAGCTTCTCGGTTTTGATCTTTGAACAAATAAATGTATATACATATATAGGCGCAGGAGTGGCTGTGTGGTAAGTAGCTTGCTAACCAACCACATGGCTCCGGGTTCAGTCCCACTGCGTGGCATCTTGGGCAAGTGTCTTCTGCTATAGCCCCGGGCCGACCAATGCCTTGTGAGTGGATTTGGTAGACGGAAACTGAAAGAAGCCTGTCGTATATATGTATATATATATATATGTGTGTGTGTGTGTGTGTGTGTTTGTCCCCCTAGCATTGCTTGACAACCGATGCTGGTATGCTTACGTCCCCGTCACTTAGCGTTTCGGCAAAAGGGACGATAGAATAAGTACTAGGCTTACAAAGAATAAGTCCCGGGGTCGATTTGCTCGACTAAAGGCGGTGCTCCAGCATCGCCGCAGTCAAATGACTGAAACAAGTAAAAGAGTAAAAGAGTAAAGAGTATATACTTATGTAGGTAGATAGGTACGCGCGCGTGCGCACGTGTGTGTGTGTGTGTTTTGATTATAATTAATAGTTAATTTCAACTGGCCACCTGCCAAGTAGCAAGGCCGAGAAAGAAAGTATCTTGTTTCGTTCGCTATCCTTTAAATTTTAAGAAGGTTTTGCAGATTTTCATTATCCCACATATCGTGATCAGATGTAGCGTATGAATTAAGAAGTTGCGTTCTCTCTCCAAGAACCCGAGTTCAGCCGTTCTTTGCCGTGTGCCCTGTTGCTCCAATAATAATAGATATGTAACTGAAAATGCATCTTGGATGATACTAGATTTGCAAACGCTTTAGCGTTGGTCCATAGACCCTGTCTTTGTCTTGTATTTTTCTGTCAAGAGCTCAGAGGACAGCCGAATCACACCACAGTAGTATTTTTTTCTTGTGGTCCCACGAAACAATATCTGGCCAGTTGTGTTTTAACTTGATAGCTGTTCCAAGTTTTAAATTCCACCAATATTCTTATAAGATATTGGTTTCATGAGAGTTGACTTTGTTGTTATTTTCTTATTTCCTTATTCTGTTCCTGACTGGTCTGACCACTGCATCATGTTCCACGAGCAGATAATATCTCGAAGACATTCTCTCGCAGTTGGTAATACTATGGTCGATGTCTTCAGTTTTAGTGTTGCACGGCTTACATTTGTTATCCGTCACTGTTTTCTGCCTTTTATTCTTAGGCATTCGGTGAAGGATCCCTTGTCCTTGAATTGCATGCGAGTGAACTTCAAAGTGGAACATCAGAAAGCATGAGTATTCCATACCAATCTTATGATATGATTTAGTGCCTTCTATAGCTTATGTCGATTTCGATTCCCAGACCGGGCGTTGTGAGTGTTTATTGAGCGAAAACACCTAAAGCTCCACGAGGCTCCGGCAGGGGATGGTGGTGATCCCTGCTGTACTCTTTCACCACAACTTTCTCTCACTCTTACTTCCTGTTTCTGTTGTACCTGTATTCAAAGGGCCGGCCTTGTCCACTCTCTGTCACGCTGAATATCCCCGAGAACTACGTTAAGGGTACACGTGTCTGTGGAGTGCTCAGCCACTTACCCGTTAATTTCACGAGCAGGCTGTTCCGTTGATCGGATCAACCGGAACCCTCGTCGTCGTAACCGACGGAGTAAGAGAAGAAATAGCTTATGTCTCTCGTGCCAAGAACCCATGCACTACCTCTCAATGTACGGGTTCATTTTTCTTTTCATTGTTCTGATAAACAAAATTAAACAATTCCACTTGCGAAGCGATCTGCCTCAGCTCTTATTTCATGTCTGTTCTCAAATTCAGTTGCTATCCTAACGATGCTGTTCTTTTCGTGCTCGCAAACTTGCCAGGAGAGTTACTGTCCTCTTTCCACTGCTGTAGATATTGCCTCGGTCTCACAATACGTGCTTCATATCACATCAAACAGATCTAAGACCCCGATCATCTTCCTTGCGTGAGAAGTAGAGCCTGTATATATCTACATTAATGCTGAAGGCTCTGGTAACATTGAGCAGCTTGCGACTTCGTACAGCTATCTCGTTGAGCTCTTGCAGTGACCAGTTTAGAAGGCTAAATGTGGGCGTGAGGAAAGGCACTGCAAAGATGTTGCAGCTGATAGGCGATATGCTTGTTGTAAATAGAGAGTTTATATGACCATGTTTTTAAAAATTTTTCTTAGGGTATTCATTCCTCTCGTTTTTGATGGATCCATCATAGCTGACATTTTCATCCTGTCCAAGATACTTGTAGCTTTCCTCAGGGAGTAAAAGCTACACTTTTAAGTCATTATGTTTAGTGTTTAGGATGAAAGCACAATTTCTCCCCGTTTTATTATCAAAATTGTACATAAACAATCATCAAATTCCACCGTTTTTAGAAAACGGAATTATAAGAGCCAATTACGTTTTGATTTTCAACATATGTGCGTGTGCCCTTGTGCATTTATGTATGTATTTGTATATATGTATTTATTTATATATGTACGCATACACTGACATACAAACACACACACACGAAATTATATCATATAAGTTCTACTAGATCACTTGCATAAGTTATGTTGATGTACAGAGCAAAGTATATCCACTTTTTGTTTGTCGAGTTATGTGATTTGGTATGTATATGCTTGCTCCTTTTAGCGTGTATACTTGTGTAGATATGTGTGACAAATAGGGGTTGCAATGGAGCACTTGCAGAAAACAGCATTGCTTGGAACTGCTCGAATACTCTAGAGGGTGCTTGAAAAATTAGCGTGTCAATTCAAGTCACTGGTTGTAAACACCTGACACAGTAATACATGCCCAACGTTAGAAGATGAGCAAAGAAAACATGATGATGATGATGATGGTGATGATGATGATGATAGGGGGAACGTCATAGCCATGTGTTGGGAAGAATTCTTTGGGGTTTGGATAATTCACCTCTGGAAACATGGGTGTTTCATTCAACATCATTAAACAACCCTTATTCAGGGACCTTTTGAGCCGGATGGGCTACACAACCTGAAGAAAATTCTAACTGGGCCCCCACCTACCAGGTCATCCGCTGTGGTGGTGGTGGTTTTGGTGGTGGTGGTGGTGGTGGTGGCAGAAGCAGCAGCATCACCAGTGTAGTAGTAGTAGTAGTAGTAGAGTAGTAGTAGTAGTAGTAGTAGTAGTAGTAGTAGTAGTAGTAGTAGTAGTATAGTAGGTGGTGGTGGTGGTGGTGGTGGTGTGGTGGTGGTGGTGGTAGGTAGTAGTAGTAGTAGTGGTAGTAGTAGTAGTAGTAGTAGTAGTAGTAGTAGTAGTAGTAGTAGTAGTAAAAAAAAACCAACTCATTATTGATTGATCCTTCAGTGGCAGTGGATCTAAAACATTCTCTTGTTAGTGGATTTCTATGAAGATTCGTCTTTTAACAGTGTTTACCGTCATCGTTGGCGCAGCTGCAAACCACTTCCTTTCTACGTCTCCTTCGTACCAGCCCCATTACTACCACAGCTGAAAGTGAAAGTGAAAGTAACTGCGATACTCTATTCCCTCTTTATAATTCCAACAACACTTGCCTCTAACTTTCTCTCCACAATAACGTCGTCGTCACCGCTGCCATCTTTCTTTCTTTTTTTTTTTTTCATCCCGCTTCGTTCTATCCTTGTAAAAATCATCATAATCGTTATTTTGGTGCTGTTAACATTAATTATTACAGCTGTTTGATCAGCCTTCGTTTTTGTCTTTATTTTCACATTTCCTTTTGTCTGACTTCACTTCGCCCATACAAAATGTAAAATATGTTTCTCCGTGCGCGGCGCACGCGTGTGTGTATGTGTGTGTGTGTATGTACATTATAAGACCATGCGATTTCAAAATATTAAATTTTAAGAAATTCTTTTAGTTTTTGCGCATCTCAAAATACACTTGGCAAACTTAAATACACCAGCACATGGCCACACATAGGATAGGCACATCTTATCTACCTATCTAGCTAGCGAGCTATGAGAAAGTGCGTGGTCTAGTTGTTAGAGTGATGCAGACAGTTTCGGAAGACAGTTGTTTCGATTCCCAGACGGGCCGCGTGTTGTGCTCTTGTATGTATAAATTATTATTATTATTATCGTTATTATTATTTTTTTTTTCTTCTTCTTTCAAATTTGCTTCCATTTCTTGCCGAGGGTCTTCCCGACTCCTAGGGCAAAGAAACTCATAGTATACATTGGTAGGCCATTAAACCAAACTCAATAGTTCGTTCATTTTTTTTTTTTTAGGTTAAATTAAAATACATGGGCAGTAACAGTTCTCAGCGACAATGCTCTTCTCAATACGTGTGATGTACCAGTTAAGACAATCTTTTGCACTTCTTGCAGGGATGGTAAGCCAGGGATCATTCTCATATAATTTTCGGTTCCCATCTTGATCATTCCTAGTGCTCCTACGATCACTGGTAATGATCAAGAAGGGAACCGAAAAATTATATGAGAATGATCCCTGACTTAAATTATTATTATTATTATTATTATTATTATTGAGTGAGCGAGCAGAGCATGCCATCAAAGTGACACTGGGGTAAATATACGAAGCCCAGTATACCCATCATGACTACCCGTCTGATAAGGGTACACCAGGCACATGTTATTATTATTATTATTATTATTATATTATTATATTATTATTATTATATTATTATTATTAATTAATAATAATATAATAATAATAATAATAATAATATAATAATAATTAATAATAATAATAATAATAATAATAATGATGATGGTCCTGATAATAATGAGGCAGTGAGCTGGCAGGATCGTTAGCACGCTCGACGAAATGCTTAGCGGTATTTCGCCCGTTGCTACGTTCTAACTTCCAATTCCGCCGAAGTCGACTTTGCCCTTTATCTTTTCGGGGTCGATAAATTAAGTTCCATATACAAATTGGGGTTGATGTAATCGACCAGTCCCCTCCCCTCAAATTTTAAGGCTTTGTGCCTTTAGTAGAAAGGATTATCATTATTATTATTATTAATTCCCAATGTAAGGTGGCGAACTGGCAGATTCGTTAACACGCCGGGCAAAATACTTAGCGGCATTTTTGTTCGTCCTTACAGTCTGAGTTCAAATTCGCCAAAACTAAATACCAGTTAAACACTGAGGTCGATGTTATCCCCCCCCCACGAAATCGCTGTCCTTGTACCAAAATTTGAAACCATTATTAATGTTCAGTATCTGTAATAATTTTATTATGTTTGTCACACTGTATTTACAGTTTTCTACATGAAACTGTAGGTTTCTAAAATTTGGGTTGATAGAAGGTAATCCTTGACGAGTCTTTAATAAGAGACGAAACTCGTCAGTTCAATTGTCGTTTCTAATTGTCAAAACTTCTGTTGTTTAGTCTCGGGTTTTATTTTTCACTTCAGGATTAAATATAAATTTATTAATTATATCATATACGTATTTTGTCTTTATTCATAGCCATGCTGTTGGCATGCTAGTTGTCACGCTCAAATACACCCACACCCACATATATATATAATTATGTATGTATGTATATGTGTGAAGGCGCGTGTCTCACTGGTTAGAGCGTCGAGCTTACGATCGTGAGGTTGTGAGCTCGAATCCCGGACCGGGCTGCGTGTTGTGTTCTTGAGCAAGACACTTTATTTCACGTTGCTCCAGTTCACTCAGCTGTAGAAATGAGTTGCGGCGTCACAGGTGCCAAGCTGTATCGGCCTTTGCCTTTCCCTTGGACAACATCGGTGACGTGGAGAGGGGAGGCCGGTATGCATGGGCGACTGCTGGTCTTGCCCAGACTTGTGCCTCAGAGTAACTCTCTAGGTGCAAACTCATGGTCAGTGTCTGACCGAAGGGGGTCACTAAGTCACTAATATGTGTGTGTATGTATGTGTGTATATATATATATGCATATATATATACATATATACACACATATGCATAATGTGTATGTGTATATATATATATACATATGCATACATATACACACACATATACATACATACATATATACATATATATATATATATATATATTATATATATATATATATATATATATATATATCTATATATATATATATATATAAACTTAGATAACTTAGATATGTTTCGACCAAAGATTGGTCCAGACCATGTCTAATTTAATACCACCACCTGATAGGATTATTCGAATCCTGTTTAAGTCAAGTTTTGTTTATGTCAAGTTTTGTTCAAGTAGTGAGTTCTTGTTGGGTGAGTTGTATCCAGTTTTGTTCAAGTAGTGAGTTCTTGTTGGGTGAGTTGTATCCAATTATGGGTGGCTTATCTGGTATTCTTTGAAGGAATCTATCCAGACTCTGTTTAAAGTTGATGGGATCCTTTTCCTCTTTGATCTCTCTCGGGACAATGTTAAATAGGGCAGGGCCTGTTGAGGAAAAGAAATCATGTTGCAGTGTACATGTATGTTGTGATCTTGAATTTGGCAGGGGACGTATAGCCCGTAGTCCAAGTCTTGGATGAACCTTGACGCTAATGTTTAGGTCGTTTGGGCAAAGTTGGCGGTATATTTTCCACATCGTACAAATGATGTACCGCTCACGGCGACGCTGGAGGGAGTAAAGTTTCAAGGCTTTAAGGCGATCCCAATAATCGAGAGCAGCCATGCCTTCAATTTGTTTAGTGAGAGTCCTCTGGGGTGACTCAATTCTGGAGATGTTTTGTCTTGTGTGAGGAGACCACAGTGGGCAGCAGTATTCAAGGTGTGGCCGTACAAAGGATGAAAAAAGTGGTATGATGACACCTTGTTCTCTGGACCGGAAAGTTCTTAAGATCCAGGAACTCATCCTACGAGCTATATCGACCTTCTTGTTGATGTGTGCACTCCAACTGAGATCGTCATCAACAATTACACCCAGGTCTCTGATATTGTTAGAGGCTGTGAGCGGTTCCCCTGAAGGAAGAGAGTATATTATATATATATATATATATATATATATATTATATATATATATAATATATATATATATAATACACTTATGTTGTCCTCTGCATATTCAAACACTCTCTAAGTCTTTCACTCCCAACCCGCAAACAGTCAGGACGTGACACCTAGTCGGAGAGGGAGCGCCACCAGTACGTGGCTAGTAATTCATTCATTGACTCGGAAAGGATCATTATTATTAAACATCACCATATTTTTTTCATTTAAACTTCCCAAAACCAAAATTGAAAAATAACTATGGGACTGTTACTGATAGCAAAATACCAAACCAAAACCATCAATACACACAGATATATCACACATAAAATATCATGAAATCTACCACAATTTAACCATTGCATTCATTTTACATTCGGCATTATAACATTTATAACTGTTGTCAATTATTACAGTATTCTCATGATATTTGTTTACCTAAAACAAAGTGCTCAAACAAAGCACAAGATAAATGTTTTATTCTGATGATGAGACCAGAAAGATCTCAACACAAAAAGGGATGGAGGGTTAAGGAACAGTATTGTTCTAAATTAAACTCAAAGAATTAATAAGGAAATATTTTTTTTAAATCCGTAATAAAGAATAATTCGAACATAATCGTTTCTTTAATGCAAGATGTTCGAAAAGCTTTTCTCTTTCATTTTACACAGGTGTGTCTGTGTGTGTTTGTGTGTGTGTGTGTGTGTGTGTGTGTGTGTGTGTGTGTGTGGTGTGTGTGTGTGTGTGTGTGTGTGTGTGTGTGCCGTTGTATACGTACATGTGTTTATGTGTGTACACGCGCGCGTGCGCGTGTGTAACTGTTTGGATACCTTATTTAAGTCTTTTGTAACAGATATTGGAATCTGCAAAGAATACTTTGAAGTAACTTATTTTACTGTCGGATTTTATCCCTGTTCAAACGTAAGAGATCATGAAAGAATTTTAAAACAGGTTTGTTAGTCAAATCATTTAGATGAGATTTATTCCTATGCCTGTATTTCGACGTCATCTCATTTCCATACAATCAGTGCTTTGAAAACATAGCAGTGTTCTAGTTTTATTTTTCATCAAGATTTTTTTTCATATTTTCATACAAGTTTTGTCTGGAAATGTAGAATTCCTATTTCCATCATCCTTGATCTTCCGTTGTCGCATCTCAGAGGAAGTAATATCGGCCTTTTCATTGTTACACAGAAGGTAGAGTGAATGTGATTGGTGCAGGCATATTACCTAAAATTTGAATTTTGACCTTTACATTCAGACGACATCATTCGGTTGTTTATTTTTTTGTTCATCAATGTATAGTAAATATTAAGTGTGCGTATATTTTTGCAGCGTGATCAATTATAAATATCAATTCCGTTATTAATTGTCTTTGGACGGTGTAATAGAGCACAGACGATTTTTCTAATTAGTCTTGTTCTGTTTTGTTTGATGTCGTCGTGCACCGGTTAAAATCCATCTTCCTGCGGTAATGTATTCAATAATTATATTAACCTTGATTATAATACTCAGGCAAATCACGCACCAACAATTCTTCATCGAGGAGGGGTTAAGAAGTCTAGAAATGTGATAATGGGTTTTGAAATTTTAATGCTGGAAACAAACGGCGAGTAGCTCATCCGAAAATATCAAAAACTGCCATAAAAATATAAAATCTAGAATACCCTTATGTGTGTATGTAGTATGTGCGTGCGTCTGAGTTGCTTATGCATGAATATATAAAATTATCTAAATATATATATGTGCGTGTGTGTATGTGTGTGGTGTGTGTGTGCGTGTCTGTGTGTGTGTATAGATATAGATATATGCATATATACATGTTTATGTATAAGTATGTACATATGTATATATGTATAAGTAATGTATATATGTACATATATATGTGTGTGTGTATGTGTGTGTATGTATGTATGTATGTATATATGTATATATATATATATATGTATATATTATATTAAATTAGAGACTCAATTATCAATTATCTTTTTTAATAATTTTGATATATATTTAAAATAATATAAATTAATTAATCTTATGTATTGGCTTGAGTTTTTCATTGTATGATTTGCCTAATAGTGGTTTTATGTCTAATTTAATATACTATAATATTTTACTATAAAATTGGATTCAATCCTAAATCTGATTTCTCCCTGTAAGTTTGGATTTATTCCCTAATATTTTATTATATATGTATATATATATATATATATATATGTATGTATGTATATATATAATATATATATATATATATATATATATATATATATATTATATATATATTATATATACATATATATATATACACGTATTATTTATTTATTAGTATAAATATCATTATTGTTTTGTTTTTCAGAGCTCTGGGCTATGGTGGAGCAGGAAATCCTTATTCTCTTACGTCAAGTTATCCAACATTTTGTGGTGGATGTTATTACAAACCCTCAGCAGCAATTGAACCCGCGCCCACATTCCCTCCACCGTTTCGACTTGTTTAAGATGTTAGTCGACGATGAAGAGTGGCGAAAACTGAAAGACAATGTCGCGTGTCATTACAAGACGATAAAGAAGAAATATTTCCACGTCAGTGAAGCGGAATGGATGGTTTCATGGAATTGATGAAGTTTCGAAACGTGGTACAACGAAATTACAAGCGGAACGTCAAAAAAAAAAAATGAAGGGATCTGAAACTTTGACTTAATTTGCTACCATATCAGATTAACAAAAATTACTACAATAATAATAATAATAATAATAATAATAATAATAATAATAATAATAATAATAATATAATAACAACAACAACAACAACAACAACAACCACAACAGTAATAATAATAATAATAATAATAATAATATAATAATAATAATAATAATAACAACAACAACAATAATAGTAATAA
>NW_021832891.1:15000-30769 GCF_006345805.1 Octopus sinensis
CACATGAGGGTAAACTATAATCATTATTTTTCAGTTTAGCCAGTCGTTGTAGGAAATATCACCACCTGGCCCATGGCTATCTTTAACGAAATCCATTCTATTGCAAGGATCTGTGCTGTCTCTGGATACCATCTTTTTTTTTTTTCAGTACCAGTGGTGGAGGCCCTAAACCAGTTATAGATGCAGTTCCTAGCGGAAACTGGTTCAATTTCTAGATAGAAATGTGCCATCAGAAGCTTCTCAAGATTGACATCTAACAAAAGAAACAAAAACCGTAAAAGAAATTTCGGATGTTTCACTGTTTTCGGGCTGATCTTGCTGATTGGACGACCATGTCTACAGAGGTTAACTCACTCTAAGTAGACACCATAACTTACCGAACGTCAATTGGAATAGAAAAGGGAAATAAATTTCCAGTGAGTAAACGACAAAGCAACGATGTATTTCGTCTGTGTTTAGGAATGAAGTAAACTCTTTAATCTGAAGGATCCAATGTGGATTGGCAACAATTAATACGAATGAAACATAATTAGAAATGTGTAGTTGAGGTAGGGAATGGAAATTTGGCAAAGTTTTGAGCTTTGGTCCTTTATTGAGAAAGAGGACTAAAGGAATATTTCAGTTTTAGGTAAATATTTATAAACCTCTATAACATATTGCAGGGATTTTTTTACAAACTCCAATGCCTTTAACTTAAAAACCCACGTTGTGGCAGGTTTGCCATCTCTACGCTTCAAGTTCGGAAGACAGGGTAAGTGTTTAACTGGTACCCATTTTATCTACCCCGAAAGGATGACAGGCAAAGTCGACGTCGGGGGAATTTGGACTCAGAACTTAAAGTCGAGCAAAATGCATATTTCTTTACTACCCACAAGGGACTAAACACAGAGAGAACAAACAAGGACAGACAAACGGATTAAGTCGATTACATCGACCCCAGTGCGTAACTGGTACTTATTTAATCGGCTCCGAAAGGATGAAAGGCAAGGTCGACCTCGGCGGAATTTGAACTCAGAACGTAGCGGCAGACGAAATACCGCTTAGCATTTCGCCCGGCATGCTAACGTTTCTGCCAGCTCGCCGCCTTAGGATAAGAAAGAATATTGATCATTGGTTGTTCATCAACATAAACCAAAATGTTGTATTCCATGACAATCCACTGGTCACGTGAATAGCGCCCATTGACCCATGTGGCCCATTGAAATTTGATTCTCACAAAATGAAATCGCAATAATCCAGGATAAACAGATAGACTTTTTTTTAGTTTTGTTTAGCTAGTAAGTAATTTTTCCAAAAAGTCTCCAAATGTTTAACTTCAGAATTCATGGAAAGTTGTCACAAGACACTTTAAAGACTGATTTTAAAGTATCCGTTTATCTAAAATATGTGTATCAAGCAGTCGACCATTTGTTAGCAAAGGTTGTCATCATCATCATGATCGTCATTATTGTTAACGTCATCTCCATCACAATGGTCATTATCATCATCATCATTGTCATCATCATCATCATCGTCATCATCGTCGTCGTTGTCGTCGTCATCATCATCATCTTCGTCATCGTGATTTCATGAGAAACGTTAGGGATTAAATATACCAACACCGGTTGTCAAGCGGTGTTGAGGGAACAGACAAAGACAAGCACACACACACACATATATATATTCATGTATGTGTGTGTCTTTGTGTCTCTGTTTGTCCCCCCCAACCGATGTTGGGGTGTTTACGTTACGTTCCTGTAACTTAACGGTTCGGCAAAAAAAGACCAATAGAATAGGTACTAGGATTTTAAAAAAATAAGCCCTGGGGTCGATTTATTCGACTGAAAACCCTTCAAGGCAGTGCTCTAGTATGGCCGCAGTCAAGGAAGAATGTTCATATCCTTCTAAGTGTGCATATGTCTGCATGTATGCGAGTTTGTAAACGTACATTTTTATATCTCGTATTTATTTTTTATAACATCGTTCTTGTATACACCAGTAGATGGTGCTGTATACTGGTTATTGTCAGCTATATAAAGTACTAGGTGGTCGAAAGGAAAGAGAATAAGAGAAAGTGGGGGGAGGAGGAGGAGGAGGAGGAGGAGGATAAAAAGGAGGAGGAGACTGACGTAGACAAACCACGTGGTTCATATGAATGGTGGAAGTATTCCAAAGCTTCTGCTCTCAGGAGGATTGTTCTGGGAATAGTTCTCCATACAAACTGAAGTTAGAAGGACTGCCTTAAATTGGCTCTGAAGAGTAATGTTCATGCTTGAAAGTAAAGCGGTGAGCTGGCAAAATCGTTAGCATGCTGGGCAAAAATGCTTAGTGGCATTTCGCCCGTCTTTACGTTCTGAGTTCAAATTCTGCCGAGGTCGAATTTGCCTTTCATCCTTTTGGGGATCGATAAAATAAGTATCAGTTGAACACTGGATTCGATGTAATCAATTTACCCTGCCTCCTGAAATTGCTGGCCTTGTGCTAAATTTTGAAACCAATATTCATGTGGAAAGTAATATATCTATTGTATTCTATAAGTCATAAATGGGTGATATATCTTATTTTCCGGCATACAAACCGGATTTTCCAGACCAAAATTCACAATCAAAAAAGTTAGGTCGACTTATACACCAAGACGTCTTTGGAGGGTCATAAATTCCGTTTGAAATGCAGCGAGATTTGGAAAGATAGTGAAAATGTCTGAATGTCTACATGTTTACACTATATGCTATGTCGACTAATATGCCGGAAAATATGGTGTAATGAATGCGATCGTACATTTTGAAGGGAATCGCAACAATCTTGTAAAATTAAAACAAGTTGCAAGAAAAGAAAACTACAGAGATAGCAATATTCTTTTGCAATACTCGACCTGTGAAGGAGTTTGTTTATTTTAGAGTGGTTTACTTTGATATTCAAGGATATATGAATCAAAAGAAGCTAATATATCTTTGCAACTTGAAAGAATATAGATCGGCAGATCCCGTTATCAATGCTGCTTTTCTATTGGTGAACGGAAAAGTTCAAGTTTGCACAAAATGCTAAATGCCATGATTCTGCATTTGATTTTGGTTCTGGTCAAAGCTGCTGCTGATGATCAACACAGCAAAAATGTCATTAACAACAATGGCCATACTCATCATCGAGCAGACTTCAAACATGCATTTATACGGACATATACTTACATATATTTACATATACATGTGTGTGGACAGTTATTTATTACAAGGGAGGTAATATTTCCTTCGTAATATTTGGTGGGATTAGAAATTTAAATTTGAAACTAAGAATTTATACGAAAAATGATGCATAGAATTCACTTATTCATTTCTTTTCTTCTTAGCTTCTTAGGAAGTTCTTGAAATTTCTAGTCAGTGAAAATGATGGACAGCACTATTTTATTCTTTTTGGAAATCATTGGCACGAAATAATATTACATTTATTGAAGCAATTTATGAAACGAGGTATATCTTATAGATAGAAAATAAATTATAGTTTTGAAGAAATTCTTCTTCTTTTCTCCTCCTCCTCCTCCTCCTCCTCCTCATTCTTCTTCTTCTTCTTCTTCCTTCTTCTTCTTCTTCTTCTTCTTCTTCTTCTTCTTCTTCTTCTTCGTCATAGAACGTTAGTAGTTTAACAAACGAAAGAAAGAGACAGGTTTTTGTGTAACTGTTTTCAGAAAATTTCGTCTTGTTAATCTGTTTTAAAGTAGTCAAAAATTTTAGTTTTAACTACAAATGAAATTCACAAAGCATTTTCTGCACTTATGAGTGAAAGAATCAGCCACAGAATTTTTAGCAAAATTTTTAACATTCTGCATTTGGGTTTTGCCAAGCAGACAAACAAACAATGCCATTGGGATATCAAAAAAATTCATAACTACTACAGCTGTTTCAATAACAATGAAGAGAAAATACAAAACGTAATTGTGTTATAATAACATTAACTTTATAACATAATTATTAATGATTAACAATCATTATAATAGCCGCACTCACCAAATCGATTCCATGTTTCTATATATGGAACAGAAACCGAGGCGGTGAGCTGACAGAATCGTTAACAAACTGGACGAAATACAAGCACCATTTCGTCCATCTTTACGTGCTGGGGTCGACATGGTCAACTTTGCCTTTCATCCTTTCAGAGTCGATAAAACAAGTACCAGTTGTGTACTGGTGACGATGTAATCGACCTGCATCCTTCTCTGAAACTGTTGACCTTGTGCCAAAATTTGAAACCAAGGTGGAAACACATAGCGGCGACTGAGTTTAATCTCTGACTTCTAATAAATGAAGATAGAATTATTTCAAGAGGAGGAGGAGGAGGAGGAGGAGCATTGTGGTTGCCCGCGCTGCTTGTCTTCTGCAACAAACTTCAGCAAAAATTCAAACACTCGCTATCTAAAGAGTAAGAAACAACTTTATCCGCTCGGCCATTTTAATTGTTGTGTTTAACTTATTGCTCATTAAATCTAAATTATTGTTGACAATGGAGGAAATATTCAATTGCGTTTCTCAGTAGATTCCCGTTTCGCCGGAAACAGCCAATTGACTAGTCATCAAGAAGAAACAGAAAATGAAAAGATGAGTCCAGGTTTTTTCTTTTTTTTTTTTTAATCTTCTTAAATTCTCATCTGTTCGTTTATTCCAATTTCTATTGCAAATCAACCAATGACAAAATTAAAATGCTGTTCTTTTAATTATCAGGTTTAACCCGTTTAATATCGGATTTATATGACTTGAAGAAAAGAAGGCGTACTGTCTTTTCCTCCATGAAAGTAGAATTTTTCGGACAAAAATATGCAACCAAAATCTGGTAGGTAGCTTAGGCACGAAGACGATTTTCGAGGGCTAAAAATTCCTTGCGAAACGTATCAGGCTTTGGAATGAAAACAGAATTTGAAAGTTTATGCCACATATTTCCAGTATATACTACGTCAACTTGTATTCAGGAAAATACGCTAAGCGTTTGCTATTCCAGGAGGAATAATATTGAAAAAGTAAGAGTATTTAGTGAAATAAGAATACGGAGAGATTAGAGCACTGTGGTAGATAAAATACTGTACTCGGCTTCCGAATTCTACTAAAGTTTCAAGTTTCAACTTTTCAAAATGTAAAGGCTGAGAACCAAAGATGAAAATGGGTACTCTTTTACTTGTTTCAGTCATTTGACTGCGGCCATGCTGGAGCACCGCCTTTAGTCGAGCAAATCGACCCCAGGACTTATTCTTTGTAAGAATGGTACTTATTTTTTCGGTCCATTTTGCCGAACTGCTAAGTTATAGGGACGTAGACACATTAGCATCGGTTGTCAAGCGATGTTGGGGGACAAACACAGACACACAAGCATATACACACACAAGCATATACACACACATACATATATATATATACATATATACGACGGGCTTCTTTCAGTTTCCGTCCACCAAATCCACTCACAAGGCTTTGGTTGGCCCGAGGCTATAATAGAAGACACTGGCCCAAGGTGCCACGCAGGGAAACTGAACCCGGAACCATGTGGCTGGTAAGCAAGCTACTTACCACACAGCCGCTCCTACGCCTAGTTAAAAGTTTGCTTCGAAATCATGTAATTCTGGGTTTGATCAAACTGCGTGGCACTTTGGGCGAGTGCCTTCTGTAACCTCAATTGACCAATACTTTGCAAGAGGAATTTGATAGGCAGAAACTGTGCAGAATCCCATCGTAGATGTATTTATGTGAGTAGGGGTGCATGTGCATCCGTTTGCATGTGAAGGCCCGTGGTTCGGATAAAAGTTACGACTAGGTGATTATCTAGATCCTCATTTTACAGTGTTGTAATTCTACAACAGCTGGTGTGGTTAACCCTGCGACGGACCCTATGATGGACTGGTGAGGGTTAACCCTACATTGGACTAGCTTGGATTAACCCAGCAATGAACTAGCGTGGATAAAGCCCGCAATATGAGTTTCGACCTTATGAACCTGTAATCACGTGACATACCTTAACACTGTGTGTGTGCGCGCGTGTGGGGTGGTGGGGGTTAGCCCTACGATAGGCTAACGTAGATTAAACTTGTCTTGGATTGATGAGGTTATCTCTGTGATGGATTGGCATGGGTTAACCCTACGATAGACTGGCGGAGTTAGCCTTGCTATCAACTGGCGCGGGCTAATCGTGCGACAGACTATGTGGGTTAATACTGCGATTAACTGGTGTGAATTAACCTTACGTTAGAACCGGCTGGGTTATCAATGTGATGGACTGGTGGAGCTAACCCTGCAATAAACTGACGTTGCTTAATCTTGCGATGCACCACTGTGGTTTGACCATGCGATTGACTGACGTTGGCTGAACCTGCGATGGTCTTAGAGAAGTTAACGTTGCGATGGACTGGCCTAGTCTAACCCTGAGATTTATTCGCGTCCCGTTCAGGCGTGGAGGATTCACCTCTCAGTCACTTCGATGCCATGAAAATACCGGGATGATTTTCGGCCTAATGAACCTGTAGTCACGTGGCATACCTTAATACTGTGCGTGTGTGTGTGTGTGTGTGTGATGATGGGGGTGGTGATGGTTGTTGTTGTTGTCAAGCAACGAGACGGGTAAGGGTGATTAGGTGATGGTCTAGGGTTTAGGGGGTGGGAGACCCCAGACCTTGGAAAAAAAAAGAACTTTGGTCGTCTTGTTGTAGTCGAGGGCTCTTCGTTGACGCCCCCGACACCACTGGGAGGTGGCCCTCGAAGTCGCTGGAAATGGAGATCTCCAGGTCCAAATTCTTGAACGGCTGGTCTTGGTGGTGGCGGTGGTGGTGTTAGTGTTGATGTTGTTAGTGTTTCATTTCCTTCTTATTACTTTCACAAGCATCGGTAGTATTGGTAAAAACAACAATGACGGCGGCAGCAGCAGCAGCAGCGGTAGCAGCAGCAGCAGCAGCGGCAGCGGCAGCGGCAGCAGCAAGAGTATGTGTAATTACATCGGTAACTGCAATAGCAACAGCATTAGCAACAACTCAACAGTATTAGCAACAACAGCAGTATCAAAAAAAAAAGCAGTGGCAGTAACAACTATACTACTACTACTACTACTACTACTACAACCACTACCGCCATCAGCACCCTTATCCATCACCACTGCTGCCACCGCCGCCCCACCACCACCACCACTACTATAATAGCAGTAACAAAAGCAGCAAGAAGAACAAGAATAATAACAAGAATAACAACAAGAACAATAACTGCAGGAACAGAAACATTGATAACAATAGAAACAACAACAAGAATTTGCTGAAAAGGAAAACCAAAATCCATAAAGGAAGGAAAGAGAAGAAGAGAGAAGAGAGAGAGGGGGAGGGAAAGAGAGACGGGGAGAAAGAGAGAGAATGAGAAGAAAATCGAAAGAAAAGAAGGGAAAATATCAATAGAAAATAAAGTTGTATAGAATATGTGAGGTAGAGGTTGAGGGGGGAGGGAGGTGTAGCGATTGAGAGGTGAAGGAGGAGAAAGAAACGGAAGTGATAAGATGAGAAAAATATAGATAGAAAGAAGAAGACAGAGAGAGAGATAGAGAGAGGGGGGTGAGAGAGAGGGGGAGTGAGAGAATTTAGAAAAAGTCAAAAAGACGAAGAAAGAGTGAAGGAGAGTGGTGACATTTATTCCTCAATTTCATGAAGATTTTGAGGGCCGTTGCTTTCGTACGATTCACCACGCAAAATGTTCCCGCAATAAGCAATAGAAAACATCTGCTCTGACATTTTGTGCCTGGGAGATTTTTCTCAGTCAATAATGGAATTATTAATAATTGATACAAGAGAAAGCACGTGTAATTGAAGTATTGGTCCAATTTCCGTTGTTTTTCCTTTGATTTTCCGTTAGATTTGCTTCAGCTCTAAACTCTCCCATTAATGTTCCTTCTTCAACAACAAGCAATGCTTGCCTGGCTTCTTCTGTTTAACAGCTTCGTATTTTTGAGCTCTAATTGTGGGATCTCCCAACACAACAGAGCTTTTCTTATCTCGTCCATTGTAAGCTTTTCTTGCAGTTAGATCACGCGGCAATAAATGTCTTCACTCTTTTTACTCCCCTTCCTTTCCCTATTCTTTCATGCAACCTCTGTCTTTCTCTCTTTCTTTTCCTCTCACCATCTTTCTCTGTCTTCTTCTCTGTCTATCTATCTTTCTCTCTCTCACTAACTCACTCACTCACTCACTTTTCTTTCTTTTTTTCTTTTTGAGTTTTACTATTTCCATCAAGTCAAGTCGCTACCACTTTTTCTGTTTGTATCTCCCTCTCCTCCTTTCTCTCTTTCTCTTTTCCTCTCACTGTCTTTCTCTCTGTCTCTGTCTCTCTCTCCTCCCTCTCTCTCTCTCTCGCACATACTCACTCACTCTCTCTGTTTTTTTTCCTTTCTGAGGCTCACTATTTCCATCAAACCAAGTCGTTACCACTTTTCTATCTTCTCTCTCCCTTTCCTCCTCTCTCTCTCTCTCTCTTTCTCTCTCTATCTCTTTCTCCTCATTCTCTCTCCTTTCTATTTCTCTCTCCCTTTGTTTCTCCTTCTCTTTTACTCATCGCACTTAATAGAAATGCCCGGGTGAGGGTAAGTGAGGCGAAATCTATGTAAAGGACGGAGAACATTGAGGTGAGGTATATAGCGAGGGTGGAGGTGACAACGGCCGATGTAACAATACAATAATTGTTGTCAAAAATTAAAGGAAAAGATGTATACAATCGATGCGGCAGAAATTGAAGTCAACGATAAAAATGTAAAGAATAAGAAAGGTGAGCTGAATGTTATTGAAACTAAACTTGAGCTTTGTTATCTCCCTTTGAGGTTAACTCTTTTGTTATCGTTATTCACTCCTCATTTTGGAAACATTCTTCTATTAAAAATACACTCTTCTCTAGATTCCTCTTTCATATCTCTTTACATTTTCTTATCTCTCTCCCTCACTCCTCTCTCCTTTTCTTTCTCGTTTCTCCCGTGCGACTTCGTTTAGCTTGTATTATGCGTAATATTATAAATTATCACAAAACAAGGTGAGATGATAGAAACTGTACGAAAGCTTGATGAAATGTTTCGCTGTATTTAATTTCAGCACTCAATGTTCTGAGTTCAAACACCACTAGGGCCGACTTTGCTTCTCATCCCATAGGTTTATGTGCTGAGGCAAGTTCAATCGAATTTACATCTTCCTTCAAGTGATCAATATCATAAGGCAACGAGCTGGCAGAATCGTCAGCACGCCGAACAAAACGCTTAGCGGCATTTCGTCCGTCTTTACATTTTCAGTTCAAATTTCGCCAAGGCCGACTTTGCCTGTCATCCTTTCGGGGTCGATAAAATAAGTACAAGTTAGATACTGGGGTCGATGTAATCGACTTACTCTAGTTCTGTAGTAGCTGGCTTTGTGCCAAAATTTGAAACCAATGTTATAAGTTAGCCATTGAAGGCGGTGAGCCGGTAGAATAGTTAGCAGGCCGGGCAAAATGCTTAGCGGCATTTGGTCCATCTTCACGCTTTGAGTTCGAATTCCGCCGAGGTCGACTTTGCCTTTTATCCTTCCGGTATCGATAAAATAAGTACCAATTGAATACTGGGGTCGATGTAATCGACGTAGCCGCTCCCCCTGAAATTGCTGGCCTTGTGTCAAAATTTGAACCAATATTTCTGATGACCTTGTTACTGTTTTTCAACGAATTTCTGAGCTACAGCTCGGCCTTGGCGGAATGTACAAAAGTATAAAAGTGAACTTTATCTTGTTAGCTGTATAAGTTCTGCACATTATCAACCCTTTTTCATCTATACACAAATATTGAAGCAGAAACTATTAATGAGTACGGCCAACTTCACCAGAAATTTGTAAGTTCTTGTCAGAAAACGTTTGCCAAACAAGCACAAACATTACAAAGTCATCGACAAACGTTAATAAAAATTATATAATGTACGTTTGAAAAGGATAGAAATAATTGAATTTAATTATAGATTTGCGGTTGGATGGAACTTACACTCGCCTCTTTATGAGAGCTTAAAATCTCTCGTGGAAGCGTGATCCAACTAAAGTACAAATATATGGGAATTACCACCTGTATCATCTCTTGTGAAAGGTAGGAGAGTCCAGTTTGCTGGACATTGTTGTAGAGCTGAAAACGAGGTAATTTCTACTCTTCTCCTCTGGAAGCCATCTGCTCGCGATATCAGAGGGCGCACACTCTCCTACCCTGATGTAATCTCCAGGGATACAGGCATCCAACAACAGGACCTCCGTAATGCTATGATGGACTGTGACGTCTGGCGTAACATAGTAAGTTCCATTGTCTCGACCACGGTCGAACAATGATGATAGATTTGCTGTTAAGACCAAATTCAACTTCAGTGGAATCTGATCATTCACGAGAGAATTGTTTAACAAAAAGTTTACATTAGGTTGTTAAGTTAAAATCGTATCTGAAGATTTATTTTGAAAATAATATCAGAAGACATACAGGAAAGGTGCGAAACACAGAGAGAGGGAGAACGAAAGAGAAAGGGGAACAGAAAAGGAGAAGATGGGGGGGGAAGAGATGAAGAGAAAGGGAGGGTGAGATAGACAGAGAGAGCACATTCCACTGGAACATGTGAAGGGAATATTCATTTCGGTGGCACATATCCACCAAGGCGTGTTTTTTATGCTTGTGACTAGTGTATGCTATTTGTAGAGTTTGTGTCAGCATTGTGTCGTACTGTGAGTATTTGGTATCAGCAATACTCATACGAATGGAGAATGCTACCATAAACTTGCAGACAACGTACAATAGTCGCAAACAGAAAGAAACACCGGACTGATGACGTATAAATCTAAGTGAGAAAAGGGACTTCCGGTAGTAATGTGAATCTGTATACATAATACATACATACATACATGCATGCATGCATACATACATGCATGCATACATACATACATGCATGCATACATACATGCACGCATGCATACATACATACATACATACATACATACATACATACATACATACATACATACATACATACATACATGTATGCATGCATGCATGCATACATACATACATACATACATACATACATACATACATACATACATACATACATACATACATACATACACATAAATGTATACTGGTGGATTGTCCCAGTGAAGACCTCAAGAAAAGGTAAGCACAACAGACCTGATATAATGATTTGTGATAGAGAAGAGAAACTGTGCACAGTTGTGGAAATTACCTGCCCAGCGGATGTTAACATAAAGCTGAAGATCAGTGAAAAAGAGAACACCTATGCTGAACTATTGAGAAATCTGCAGTTACTCTATCCAGATTACAAGTTTAGGTTTATACCTGTAATTATTAGGACTGTCAGAATTTGTCCTTTGCACCTTTTGTACCAATGGTAACGAAGGTCCCCTTTCAGGTCCAGCTTCATAGTGGCGACTCCAACACCCATGTCTCACGCCAAAGCTCGGATTCCTTGCTCGGATCTTCCATCACCTTGTATTGCAGTTGATGCTAAGGGAGGATCAACCAGATATTAAAACTAATGCATATTGTGAAATATGCCATTATCTACCATGTGCACGAGTTTCGTTAACATTGAGATAGCAGAACCCCAAAACATTGGGGTGGCCTAATACTTTCGGCCAAGATTGTACATACATACATACATACATACATACATACATACATACATACATACATACATACATACATACATACATACATACAAACTGAAGATCTTACCCACATCATAGGCAGTTGTCCAGAAATGTCATCACTATATTATCTACCGATGAGTCATGACGTTATAGCCAAGGCACTGTACAATAAGATTCGTCGGAAGAATAATCCTGAGGCCAAAGAGATAAGCACTCAGAGTATGGTAGAGGCCATAGCCACTCAAAATATCAAAGAGTACTGATGGAATGTCCTAGTGAAAGCCTCAGTAAAATGTAAACATAACATACCTGACATAGTGATTCGGGACAGAGAAGAGAAACTATTTTCCAGTAGAGGGAACCAGCTGCCCAGCAGATGTCAACGTATAGCCTATGCTAAACTATTGAGAAATGTACATTTACTTTACTCATAGTACAAGTTCAGGTTATGTCTGTAATTCTAGGTGCACTGGGATATTTAACTAACTGCCTAAGCACCAATCTTGAGAAATTAGGCTTCTCGAAATCAGAAAGGGGAAAGCTAATTGGAACATTACAGACTCAAATCATCAAAAGAACCGTAAGAATTTGTAAAAATTTTCAGAAATTTAACATTTAAGTATATATGCGCATGTCTAGACAGGCATGAGAAATGATACATGATACATATGCATGAGAGATGATACATAAAACAAAACATGCAAATCTGCACATGCACTGACTTGAAATACTGCACACATACACACATGCATGCACAATTACCCTGTTGATGTTGTTAAAATTCCGGTGAAGAAATCTTGCATCAAGGTCAGAAACCGATTCTTTCCCTACTGGCAAGAAATCTTGAAATAAGACTAAATAATAACTTAGATATATACTTTTCTACTCTAGGCAGAAGGTCCCGAAATTTCTGGGGAGGGAGCGCTAGTCGATTAGATTGACCCTAGTACGCAACTGGTACTTAACTTATCTACCCCGAAAGAATGAAAGGAAAAGTCGACCTCGGCGGAATTTGAACTCAGAACGTAGCATCAGACGAAATACCTCCAAGCATTTCGCCCGGCGTGCTAACGTTTCTGCCAGCTCGCCGCCTTATAACTTACATATGTATGTGTGCATTCATGTGAGAGTGTATGTATGTATATATGTATGTATGTATGTATGTATGTATGTATGTATGTATGTATGTATGTATGTATGTATTATGTATGTGTGTCTGTGTGTGTGTATGTATGTATGTATGCATGTATGTATGTATGTATGTATGTATGTATGCATGCATGCATGCATGTATGTATGTATGTATGTATTTATGTATGTGTGTCTGTGTGTGTGTATGTATGTATGTATGTATGTATGTATGTATGTTTATGTATGTGTGTCTGTGTGTGTGTATGTATGTATGTATGTATGTATGTATGTATGCATGCATGCATGTATTATGTATGTATTTATGTATGTGTGTCTGTGTGTGTGTATGTATGTATGTATGTATATGTATGTATGTATTTATGTATGTGTGTCTGTGTGTGTGTATTATGTATGTATGTATGTATGCATGCATGTATGTATGTATGTATTTATGTATGTGTGTCTGTGTGTGTGTATGTATGTATGTATGTATGTATGTATGTATGTATGTATGTATGTATGTATATGTATGTATGTATTTATGTATGTGTATCTGTGTGTGTGTATGTATGTATGCATGCATGTATGTATGTATGTATTTATGTATGTGTGTCTGTGTGTGTGTGTTTGTGTATGTACGTATGTATGTATGTATGTATGTATGTATGTATGTATGTATGTATGTATGTATGTATGTATGTATGTATGTATGTTCTGAACTTCATTGGCTTACGGCTGTTTCTGCTATAAGATGCAGTGGATTCTAGTTGAGTGCCCGATCAACATCCTGCAGCTTCATCGGAGCCTCGAATATGAAGTACAGTTTATTTGGGAAAAAAGAATTACATTTGTGCGATATAAAGAAAAGGCATTACCAGTGAGAATGTCATTACCGATGTATATAAAAGAAAGTGTATGTCCGAAAGGCAATTAAAAATACAAGTAGAAACGCTATGTGTATATACAAATGCGCACACACTGAAAAAGCGCAGGCAGACACCCAGCCAGAGACACAGGCATACACACTCGCACACGCACGCATACACACACAAGCACACTCACATATGCACACACACACACACACAGACGCACTTTTATGTGTGTGTATGTATACGTTTACATATATACAGACATACATACACATATACGCATGAAATACATATACACACACTACATACGCACAGAGAAAGAAAGAAAATAGATGGAGAGAGACAGAGACCGACCCCAACATGCACGAATCTATTCATGCGTATATACATACACCCCCTCCACGCACTCACATCACGCATATGCATAGTCATTATATGTAGGTACACACACGTATATATGTATGTATGCATGTGTGTATATATATACATATATAATATATAAATATGTATATATATAATATATATATATATATATATATATATATATACATATATACAACACATATATAATAATATAATATACTATATATAGACCATATATATATTATATATAATATACAATATATACCCATATATATATATATATATAATATATCTAATATATATATATATATATATATATATATATATATATATATATATATATATAATATATAAGATATTATTACACCTCCTCAGCAAAGGGAGCCTTCTCCGTACTTGCCAGATTATGGATGAGGAAGCCCTATTTTTCGTTCGAATGAAGTCCCTACGTAATTTCCCTCGGTCATTACATTAATTTTTAACACCAAATAGTGTACATATTATATGAAACCAGTGGTTATATTGACACCAAAGTATATAGAAATGTAGTGGTTACGTTGATATCTGCTAGCGTATACTTTATTGTAACATTATTGAGACTGGTGAGTGTTGAGACGTTCTAGGGTATATAATTGCATACCTATATATTTGTGTATACATTATTATAAAACCAGAGGTATAATGACTGTAAGATCACTGATTCGGTAACATTAGAGAAGAGCACGAGGCTCTGAAGAGGTTATACAACACTGAAACATGTAAGAAAGAAAGAAAGAAAGAAAGAAAGAAAGAAAGAAAGAAAGAAAGACAGAAAGGCAGAAAGAAAGAAAGGAAGAAAGAAAGAAAGAAAGAAAGAAAGAAAGAAAAAAAAAAAAGAAAGAAAGAAGAAGAAAAAGAAAAAAGAAAGAAAGAAGGAAGTAAGAAAGAAAGAAAGACAGAGTGAAAGTAATGAGAAAGAAAGAAGACAGAAAGAAAGAAGAAAGAAAGAAAGAAAGAAAGAAAGAAGAAAGAAAGAAAGACAGAAAGGCAGAAAGAAAGAAAGGAAGAAAGAAAGAAAGAAAGAAAGAAAGAAAGAAAGGCAGAAAGAAAGAAAGAAGAAAGAAAGAAAGAAAGAAAGAAGGAAAGTAAGAAAGAAAGAAAGACAGAGTGAAAGTAATGAAGAAAGAAAGAAAGACAGAAAGAAAGAAGAAAGAAAGAAAAAAGAAAAAAGAAGAAAGAAAGAAAAAGAAAAAAGGAAAAAGAAAGAAACAAACAAAGAAAGAAAAGAAAGAGAAAAGAAAGAAAAAAGAAGAAAGAAAGGAAGAGAAAAGGAAAGAAAGAAAGAAAGAAGACAGAAAGAAGAGAAAAAGAAAGAAAGAAAGAAAAAAAAGAAAAAAGAAAGAGAAAAAGAAGGAAAGAGAAAGCAAGAAAGAAAGAAAGAAAGAAAAACAGAAAGATAGAAAAAGGAAAAAAGAGAAAAAGAAAGAGAAAAAGAAAGAAAGAAAGAAAGAAAGAAATAAAGAAGAAACATGAAATCGAAGATATTAACCAGCAAAAAATACCAAGAAATTCGACAACAGAAATCATTTTCCCCGCCATCTTTATCACTTGTCAACATCCTCTTCATCTCACCACAACAACCATCTGCAATTGCAAACGACCATCACCTTCTTCCTCTTCCTTCTCCTCCTCCTCATCATCATCAGCAGCACCATCATCATCATCATCATCGTTTCGTTCTTTCTTTAAAATATAATTAATATTAGTAATAATATAATTTCTTTGTTTACTAAAACCG
>NW_021832892.1:5000-7500 GCF_006345805.1 Octopus sinensis
TCAGATGACTGAAACAAACAAATGAAAATACTAACAGAGGTACCCGGCGTTGCCCCGAATGAAATTGTTCCTTATATATTGGAAGAAAAACGCAAAATATGTTGTATAGAAATTTGTTATTTGATATTCAATTTATTCTTCAATTGGGATACAATTTATTCTTTAACTGGGAAATTAATTCTGAATTCATAATACATACTACTCCTACTACTACTACTACTACTACTACTACTACTACTACTACTGCTGCTGCTGCTGCTGCTCCTCCTCCTCCTGCTGCTGCTGCTGCGGCCGCTACTACTACTACTACTACTACTACTACTACTACTGATGATGATGATGATGATGATACCAAAAAAAAAACAAAAAAACAAAAGGAAAATACAAAATTTACCACTTTTATGAAAAGGATAAATTCTATCACATAAGAGCTTCTGGGTAAACAACATTCTTTGTTTCCTGGTTTGGACCATAGACAAATAAGTCTTGCGAACTATCAACCCTGGAGCAACTAACATAAAGTTGACCATGAGAAAAACAAGGTTCAATTAAGTGCAAGCAAGTAGGTTTCAAAGTCTGACCTTGAGCTTTATTAATAGACATTGCAAAGCAAAGTCGCACTGGAAATTCTGTTCGTCTGAACTCAAATGGCATGTCTGTTGGTTTAATTGGAATTCTTCGAATGGAAACCTCTTCCCCAGAGGCACATCCAGTGATGATGGTTGCTTCTTTCACATTAGGTGATAATGTCTTCACAACCAACCTTGTCCTATTGCATAATTTAGGAGGATCTAAATTTCTTAAAAGCATCATTATGACTCCAACCTTCAGAAAAAGTTTATGTGGAGGAGTTCCAGGTGTCTCAAGAGAATTAAGGAATTCTGTTGGGTAATGGACAACTTAATTTTCCTCAAAGACTGAATAAATTGATTTGTACTCTTCAATGACTGTTGGAATCTTATTCATTAATTCATGGTTAATCCTTGCTACTCTTTAATTTTTTGGAGCAAGAATTGCCCTTTCACAAACCATTTATGTGAATTATAATTATTACTTAAATTCAACTGAGGAATTCGCAACGATAGCAATATGAGCCAAACTGATATCACCATTCCCATCGAATAGTTCTTAGCCATTTCCTAATTGGAGGAGCCAGGTTGAAAACTGTTCTGCACTTTGGTCCCCACGCTAGTATTGAAGGAGAATTTCTGCACTTTATTCCATAGGTGTGAAGATTTAATGCATGTTTTTATTTCATCAGGTTTTGTTCGTCTCGGAATGACTGGTAATGTCTGTCTGAAATCTCCTGATAAAACTAATGTAAATCCTTCCATAGATTCATTGTTGCATCTTATATCTGTGTGACATGGTGCATTCATCCCAAATGGTCAGATGGCATTGGCGCAACACTTCTGCTGAACCTGAACCTTTGTTTATGCTACAAAGTGGGCAGTCATTTGTGACCAGGTTTAGCGGTGATTTAAAAGTAGAATGAGCTGTTTGTCCTCCAGGGAGAATGGTGGCAGCAAAGCCAGACGATGCTACAGCAGCTGCAATTCTTTTTTGCTGCCTCACCTTGGAGAGAAACAATGTTGTTACAAATGTTTTACCTGTGCCAGCGGGAGCATCAAGAAAGAAAATTCTTCTACTTTTCTCTCTGACTGATGAAATAATAACAATAATATGCACAGCGTTGTTCTGGAAGAAGTTTAGGTTCATGTTCATTCACAAATGCAGCCAATTTTGTGATGTCATAATTTCTCTCTCTTGCTGTCTCTAAATCACTAATTAGTTTGTTTTTGGCAGTCCAGAGCCAGACTCTTGCAAATTTTTGTCTCCCCATGACCAAAGCTTGATTTTCAGTTTCAATCAGTGCTTCATTAAGAATTCTTTCAGAGAACTGAATATTGATATCTGGGTTAGCCCTCACGATGTTTCCTCCAAAGCTGTAGGCGACTGCCAAGTTGACACATGTTCTAGTATAATTGCAAAAAGGTTACGGAGTTCCCTTGGAGAATCTGATACCGATGCTTCAGTCAATGCAAGATCCCAATGCTCATCATTTTCTAAAATATCTTGTTGATAGCGTGCTTTCCTATAAGTTTCTCACACATGACCATTTACCCTCCTCGAATCTTGGAATGATTTGGGACCACGTACTTCATGCAAAAGGAATCGTAAGTCGTAGCATTCTGCTTGGTTTGGGGGGGGGGCACTGTTAACTCTTGCAAGAACGTCAGCCCTCACGTTTCCTCTGGTGCCATTTATTGTTTCTCCATGTGTAATACTTGGGTAATTGTGGGTAAAGGAGTTTTCTTGTATCTTTTCTACTTGCTACAAATGAAAAAAGGCAGTAAGGGTAGTTTCTTTTGGAGAAAGTGCTTGTTGCAAGGCTGCTTGCTTTGTAATAATAGCCCTGTGGCCATTCTCTAGATTGACGCTCAGATGAATGATGGTTGTGTGCCTCTCTTGAATGAGAACATTGAAGATGCGCCAAAAA